>NW_015505518.1:209176-220922 GCF_001515645.1 Sinocyclocheilus grahami | reverse complement strand
CAGCTGCTCCGGTCACGTGATCCTAGCTCAAATCTTATTGGATGGCCCGTGTTTTCGCTTTGCGAAACTGAAAAGATTCGTCGGACTGGTGCGAAAAAAAAACATTCGCATTTTCGATGCGCGAATGTTCGCGGTCTATGTGGAAGCATCCATAGAAATCTATTGTTTTATTCCAGCGCGTCATCGCGTCCGATATTCGTTTTGCTTTTTCGTGCTAATATAATAGGGTAATATAACAATACAATGCTAATATAATGGTTGACAGAACTTTTATGAACTTGGTGAATAGATATGGATGATATTTCTCACCTGTATTTCTAGCTCGGCTATCTTTTGCCGGAGTTCAGCCATAGAGGCCATGCTGTCAGCTTCTCTTAGACGGACTGCCATCACCTCTTCTTTGCTCTGAAAGAAAGGTAGCAAAATTACTTTTAGAATTCAAAAGTATTTCTAAAAAAATTCAACATTCTAATTCATGCATTAATCTATAAACCCAAATTCGGTTGTAGTCTTACTATGTCTTTTAATTAGGGATGCACTGATATTAAAATTCTGCCTAATACCGATAAGGTGATAATTATTTGTCTATGTCCGATGTCTGATGAAAGATAAATGGCATATATTAAACATTTTACACTATTTTGTCTAAATAAACTAAATGTAAAGCATGAAAAACTAAGGTCAATCATTTTAAATGCTACAAATGAATTTAGGCATCACAGCAATATAAAGTACAGTATGAAAACATGGATGTTTATTTTTTAATGTATGGGATTTTCTTATTAAATTGAAAATCCACACTGAAAAAAAAAATGAAACAGTATTTTCCTGTAATGTCTCATGTTAGCCAATAACCGATATGGTATTGATACAGTATATGACACATCCCATTTACTGTTTATCTCACTGAATATTCAGTTATCTGTTCTTCCTGTATTGTATGACTGTGAATGCACTGCACCTTGCAGTCAGACTCGGCCATCTTTCTTTTCATTTCGTTGAGTTGGCTTTGTAGTGTTTTGTTGTGGGAAAGAGCATTCTGCAGTCTCTCCTGCAGGCCAGCGCTCTCTTGCTCATGTCTGATAACTAGTTTACAGTTGATCTGGTTCTGTGGAAACGGAGAGAAACATGTGAGAAGGTGAAGTTGTTTGGTTGCCAAACTTTATCTTACATTTTGAGGAAAACAACAAACAAACTTAAGGGCAAACTTACTAATGCATCATGATTTATGCGTCAAAATATTAGGGGTGCGAATCGTCACTGGTTTCACGATTCGATTGCGATTATCATGCCAACGATTCAATTCAATTCGATATCACGTTGCATCACGATTCGTCACATCCTCAATTTTCAATATTAAGGCACATGGCCACATTTTCATATTCATTTTATACCAATTTTTATTTTTTTTGCATTTATATTAAATTATATAAGCAGGCTAATTTTTAAAACAATTACAAATTATTAATAAATCAAAACAATTGTTAAGAATTTAACCAACTAAATATAGCTTCAAAACATACAAGCAAATATAAAGTAATAAAGGGGGAAAAAGACCATTTTAAGTGATAAACAAAAAGTACTTTCAGTCTCTGATAGGGATGTTCATTTTAACCGTTAACCGACCGTGAAGAATTTTGACCGATTAATTCAATCAGTTAACCGGTTTAAAAGGTTTTTTTTTTTTTTAAATCAAAATATTTAAAAAGGTTTGCTGTATGGTTGAAATACGCTACGCGTATTAAAAAATTGCTTTTTTTTTTTAGATAAAAAAAAAAAAAAACCTTAAGTCGCATTTTATTATTTCATCCAGAAATAGGCCTAATGCCGACACGAAATGTTTACAAACATTAATAATAAACACTGTAAACATAGCTAGGCTATTTTAGTTCCCCTCACTCCACAACAAATCCTTTCAATTAACAGTATTTAGAAAAGAACAAGAATTTAAAATATAAGAAGCTATAGCTAAACGACAAGCCAAAACTAATTAATTTAGGCTAAAACGAAACTGAAACCAATGCTGCGTCTCTCATTCGACACAAAATCAAATGTTTCCGTATTCGCGATGTATTTGAATGCCAAAATATTATTTATTACGTAGCCTACTTCACTCGCATTCCAATATCCACGTGAAACAAAATGGTTTGCATAACATCACGGCGGTATGGTGATAACGCTTAACGGCACAGACTTTACTACATATTTAAACTGAGCAGTGTGTTTTTTCCCTATGTTTGACTGACTGTATTTTATTATGATAATGAACAGGCTGCATTATTGTCAAGGCAGCAATGTTTAACTGTGTGCGCGCATGTGGCGCCCATTTAAATTTTTTCCTTCTAACAGTGGAAGAAACTACTCCTTTTAGTCGTAAAGATAATCGGAATTATAAAAGGTTTGCCTTTATTTGTGTACATTCACAATAAAAACAAATCTTTGTGCTTTTGTAAAATAAGCCTAAAGAAAAATAGGATGCCGCTTTCTGCCGTCTGGCTTCCTTTCGCGCAGCACAAAAATGAACAATCTCTGCATACTAGGCTACTTGTTGCACAGTTTTTCTTTCATTTTCTTAATTTATTATTGAAGTAAAAATATATTTTTCGTATAGGCCTATTTATCGTTCTCTATATATAGGCCTATAGCCTAGCTTTATTATGTTTTTCTCCACTCGCAGAAGCACTGCAGGTGCGTGATGTGATATGATGCATATGAATCCTCATGTTCTGTTGTTTGCTGCTTTTTGCGCATGTAAAATTAATCCCCCGGAAACAAATGTTAGTATTTTTTAACTGGTCACAGACACGTATCCTTTCTAATTTAATTAAATTGGAATTTAAAATAATCTTGTCGGTTAACGGTTAATAATCGGTTAACGAGCATCGGTTAGGAAAAATAACCAAAATGAACATCCTTAGTATCTGAGAAAGTTTACAGTATCCGAATGTTTACAGACAATCATAGTTATAGGTTTTTCTTTTTTCCTCAGCACTACTGCTAATTATTACTGATGACATCATAGACAGTGGCAGCATTAATATGCTGCATTCACACTAATGCACAGATCTATTTCGACATATCATATGTTTTGCCCTGTTCTGAAAACATAACTATGCTTACATCAATTTCGTATCATAAAAGTATTCGGAGATGCAAGTGCGTTTAACCGCAGCCGTGAGCTTCAGGACAAAAAACACAAAGTGCACATGAAAGTCTGTCAGTGCATCTAATACTCGTGTTTTGCTTCCCTCTACCATTTTAAGCTAGTGTGACAAACGCGTATGCGAATGACATCAGTAGGCTATAATCGATTATGGTCTATTGCATCGATGCAGAATCGTCCATGTCCGCATCGCGATGCATCGTAGACACAATTACGAGAACACCCCTAGAAAATATTCACATAGAAGTTTTATGTACAAATAAGTGTGCATGCATGATAAGTTAGAGTACACACTAATTTGTTTCAAGAGGACTGTGGCTTTTAAACTTATATTTCAGCTAGTCGGCAAGTCTCAATTTTGAAGTTGAAGCACTAAAATAACCAAAACTAAAACGAATAAATAAAAATGAATAAATACTATATTTAAAAAAATTGGTTATATATAAAATGTAATTGTATATCAATGATACAAAAATAACACTGATACAGATATTGTAGTTCTAACCTGGCTCTCTAGCTGCAGGATTTTAAGTTTGACCTCTTTGAGTTCAGCTTGACCCTGAGCCTCTCGCAGTCTCAGACTCATCAGTTTGTCCTGTAGCTCATTCAACGCATTCTTTTTAGGAGACTCCTTCCAATGGCCTCCTCCTCCACGAGACGTATGATGCTGTGATAGAAAATGACATTTGCAAAGAATTAGTTTTGTGGACCAGTAGAGGGTCCAACAAAGTATCTTGCCGCATAAAGGAATTTTCTAGATCCATTTTTGATCCACACTTTTTTATACGAATGCCACAACATTTGAGTTCAGTAGGGTTGTATAGAGATTCTGCACCTGCCAGCAGTGGTTGAGATCAGTAACGGCCTCTTGCATCTCTCTGAAGGAGCGCAGAGTCTCCTGCTCTCTTAGTTTCACCAGCTTCAGCTCATCCTGCAGCTGAGCTACATTGATTTCATCAGGCAGAGAGTTGTTCCTCTACAGCACACAGACAATATTCCATTAAGTACTATACTTCAGCATCATTTAGTAAAAGCTTTGATAGAATATAGTTTTCTACTAGTCATTTGTAAATAATAGGTTAACTTATCATTTGTATGTGCACAAGGCGTATGAGCCGTATCATCACCACTGATCTAATCATCACCACTGAGGCAAAAACCTTATTTTCCTCATTTTGTCTCTCATAGTTGAGGTATACCTATGATGAAAATTACAGGCCTCTCTCATCTTTTTAAGTGGGAGAACTTGCACAATTGGTGGCTGACTAAATACTTTTTTGCCCCACTGTATATTTGAATATTTCTCAATAAATTTAAGTAAAATGCATTTTATACTTAAAATTAATGACCAGAAGTCAATCGTTTCATATTGCACAGGCAAACACATCATTCGCAACATGGGAGGTTTAATGGGAAGTGTAGTTCATCATCTAATAAAAGACATTAAAGTATACAGTCTTGTTGTAATGTTCATCTCGCAGATGATTTGTTTAATTTATGGATGGGAAATCAATGGGAAATGCTGAGAGTCCTGGAGAAGTAAGTGGTCCCTGTTGCGCTCTATTCTATATTTTGTGCCAATGTTGCTTGGTAACCATTAAGAGTATATAGATCGACTAATGAACTCTATTTTGTGGAAGAATTATGATCGTTAGCATAAAAAATTTATTAATTTATTGATACATTGTGCCTAAAAACAGCCCTTACCATAGTAAAATTACTGTAACACCGTAATTAAACTATTCAATTACTGTAACAAAGCAGGCCTCAAGACCGTTACATCATAAAATAACAATTTCAGCCTCTTTTGCATTTCCAAAGAATTTTAAGTTTATGTATGAAAATCAACCAGTCATTTTGTAAGTGCCTACTCAACAGATGTGATTCTGGAAATTTATTTTGTTAATTTTAGCGATATCGATCACTGAAACAGCAGTGTTGATGTGACTGTGCTTCTGCTGTGTACTATGTGCATATACTGTGGCCTACCAGAGGGGGCTGTGGCCTGCCCTGGAGACTTGTGTGAACACTAGTTCCCACGGACTTTTACTTCTGTTTTTCTTACCTCCCTCCATGCTTTCCAGTCACTTCATCATACCCGTATTACTCAGATGTTTCAATTACAGACACTCTCGGTCATTCTACTTCTTGTGTACCTGAAAAGTGTTAGCAGAAGGACTGGACTTTTAACTAAAAACCCAACGCTTTCCATTCCAGTTAGCAAAGCACAGTGGAAATGAACCTTTCACAAGAGAAAACAAGCACTGCCAGAGATCCAGACTCTACTTATGACATGTCACTGAATGCTTAATTTAAAATGAAATTGTATAGGTCATTATATATACAGTGGGTACGGAAAGTATTCAGACCCCCTTAAATTTTTCACTCTTTGTTATATTGCAGCCATTTGCTAAAATCAAAAAAACGAAAATTCCAAAATATATCAATGCTTTAGCATCCATTCTTTTAACTTTTGAGGATGATTAAAGAATTTAAATTCTAATTATGGGTTCAAACAGTCAACTTGATGCAAACAGTCATTTTCATAAATCTTACCAGAAAATAATCTCTGACCTGTCAGTGACCCAGTTCAGGGTAATTCTGCCATGCGAAAGCAGATCTTTTGACTAAGAACAGCTTGCAGCCATGTGTACAGCGAACATAATGATTGTTCAAAAAATAAAAACATGTTTATATGACATGTGACTTTGCTCAGTTTTCTTGTAAACTGCATGATCTCACACTGCAACTTCATAAAAGAGAGAATATTTCCTCATAATTAACTGCTTTATTACTTTTTAATTTAACAGTAGGTACCTTCAAGGGATGTGATTGTTGTGTCTGTTTCACACTGCACACATAAGCAGTGATAAAGCTAACTGGGAGAACAGGCTGGCTTTGCATTGCTTTCACACTGACAGTATTTCAGAGCTTACTGGTTACTACATTGACTATTTCATTAAATAACAGCCATAAATTATGAAATGGTTAATGTAAAATTAGGTAAACTGATTAAATCATCTACATTCAATCAGACTTGCTGAACAGAAAGTGCTCTTGGTGTGTCTTTTGGGCTTTCTGCCACATGCAATGGCAGACATCTTTTTCAAATGATGGGTGAGCAGTTCACTCCAGTCATTTAAGCTAGTTTAAAAAAAACTATATTAAAAAAAAGATGTAATAAAAAGGTCTGCATAGCATTTTATCAATATTTCCTGCTGAGGTCAGCTGAGTGCAGCAAAAATAGTCTCAGCACTGAAATTCAACTTGTAGCTATTCATCTGCTGTTACCTTGTGTTGCTGAAGTTCACGAATGGTGTCCTGTGCCTTTTCCAGACCCTCACTAGCTGTGTAACACTGCTGCCGAACCACAGCCAGTTCACGCTTAATAACATAGTTCTCCTCTGCCTCCTGGGCTCGAGTCACCTGACCCTGAGAGAAGAGAAATGGAGTAAGTTTCTTCTTGGGAGATTTGTCACTTAACTTGCAGTTAAGGGGAGATAAGTATGGCATTCCAACCAGTATGGCATTCTAATCAAAGAAATGAGAAGGGTTACATGCAATGATACCTCTGCATCATAAAACCAAAGAAGAAATCTGATCAATTCTAGAATCAAAAGAATCCCACTGAATTTTGGAATTGGATGAATTACATGAAAAAATTTGAAAATGCCATTGGACCTAATACAGAACCCTGATGCACACCTATGCTTCCACATCCCACATGCAAGGCTAAACTGTCGGTAGAGAGTGTCAGGGTTAACTTTCATTTGGAATGTCTCTTAGACATTGTTACAGCCATGTAAACAAATGAGCTGTCAAGGGAGTGATGAGAAACACAGAAAAACAAATAACCACTTTTCATGCAACAGGCCCATTCTCTGAACTGTGTGGAGGAGGCAGCACAGGGGCAGGAAAAAGAGTGGATTACAGTAAGAATCATGGAAGATTGAAGAGAAGAAGCGTATGATTGAGCAAAGAGAGGAGGAAAGGCAGGAGGGATTAGTGAGCAGCTGGCTTGACAGTACTGTACCTGAATCAACCTGTCTGCTAATGCAGCACTCTCCTACAACACCACAAGAGAAAAAGGAGGAAAAAAGGAAAGAAAGGACACAGAGAAAAGAAAGAAAAGGTTGAAAATATGGACAGAAAAAAAAGGAAAAAAGGAAGAAAACAATGGATAAGGAAAAAAGGTGTTGAAAACCACAGACACACATGAAGAGAAGAAAAAGGGAATATTTGTAAAAGTTTCATTAGGACAAAATCAAGTGGTGAAGAATTGTAAAAGTGTAAAACAAAAGTGAGTATTACAGATTGAGTGTGTTTGTGGTGAAAATTGTGGGGAAGTAATTTCAACAGAGAAAGGCAGAGAAAAAGATGAGATGAGACTTCAAAAACGTTACCATCAGGAAGGAGGCAAGCTAAGTCTGTGTAAAGATCTATATGATCTAAAATTTTACATTACTCACATAATAAAGATATTTACACTGTTTACTCAAACACAAACTAATCAGGGCTATTTTAGGTTCATGCATATTGGTTAGAAGAAACCATCTCACTTTTTCCAGTGTCTCAATCCTCTGCTTCAGTAGTCTATTTTCTGTACGTAGTCTCTGTTAAAATGAAAAGAAAAAAATATTTGAAAAATATTTTTTATTTAAAAAGCAAATGATTTAAAATAAAAAAGAAATTGACTAAAGAGAAAGTTGTTTTACTTTAAAATCGTATATTATTTTATTTAAGCTTCATTTTATTTACCAAAAATGTTGAATACTTTAATATTAAATATAGTAAATGTTGAAGAAATACCTTTACAGAATATTTATGTATAAATCAAACCCAAATGGGGCATTTAACAACAACAAAAGTACATAATTATATTTTTTGTATAGTAAAATTTAATCCTTAATGAAGCTCAAGCGAAATATCATTGGATAAAAAAGTAATTTGTGTGCGGACAAACAAAATTGACATGTTAGTCACCAAATTAGCTGAACCAAGTCTAGGTTTTAAACAATATATGTACCACTGCATCTAAATACACATATACAGACCTTAATTTCAATCTGTTCCTCCATTTCTTTGTTCTTGATAGTGGTATACTCCTTTTCTAACCTGTGGATGAAAAGGCAACAACTGAATCTAGACAAAAACCAAACTTTCTTTCATTTATTGTGAATCTCCCTTTGATTTTTACTCACAGATCACTAATTTACAATTTCAGATCACTCACTTTTTCATTCTCTTGGGATTGTATCTGACTTGATAAGCCCGCAGGATCAGTTTATCTGGGCAGCTATCAAACTGATGCGGAATCACCTTCTGAAAGTGCTGTGGTGAGATTGTTAAACAAACATCAGTTTAAGTATTGCCATTGTTTATGTTGTTACATGTATAATACATTGATGTACATAGCAGAGATGATTTTCCCTGTGACCTGTGACATTCCCTCCATGTCTAGCTGTATGAGGTCTGTCTGGTTGTACTGCAATATCGCTATTCCAATTCGGAATATGATCTCCAAACCCTGAGAAAACAACACACAGTATTCATAAAATCGCAGACTTAACAACTACAACAAATGCTCATGCCCTAGTATTTTCATGTCTCTATTAAAGGGGTCATATGATGCTGCTAAAAAGAACATTATTTTGTGTATTTGGTGTAATGAAATGTGTTTATGCGATTTAAGGTAAAAAAAAAATCACATTATTTTCCACATACTGTACATTATTGTGTCTCCTCTATGCACCGCCTTTCTGAAACGCGTTGATTTTTTACAAAGCTCATCGGTCTAAAAAAGCTAGGTGTGCTCTGATTGGTCAGCTATCCAGTGCGTTGTGATTGGCCGAATTCCTCAAGCGTGTGACGGAAATGTTACGCCCCTTGCCATATTGTGATGCATGCGGCAACCACATGTGGCGCCCCCGGGCTGGACTCCGCGCAAAGTTGAAGTATTTCCTCAGCGACCAGCATGGATCAGCTCCAGGCATGACGAAGCGATATCGTCCTCTTTTGGAAGGCCAAATAAAGTAGTTTCGCTTTCACAACGAAGCACACAGCGCCTTCACGACATGGCGGCGGCGGCAACAATACTACAGCGAGAATAAAAGTTACGCCTTCTTTCTTTGCGTGAACATTTGGGCGGCGTTATGCAAATCTTCCTACATAGTGACGTAGGTATGTGGGGGCGTGTTAGAATGAGCCGTTTTAGGTAGGCGTGGCTGACTCTTAACTTTTATAAAGAATATCTCTTTGGATTTGAGACTTTAGTCTTTGCAACTTTACAGATCTTCTTTATGCACCAAGAGCTTGTAACACTCCAAAGAGAAAGGAAAAATTTAAATCGCATCATATGACCCCTTTTAAGTTCTTACGACACCCTCGATGCATTCACACCTTCGAAAAAAAACTGAAAACTGCATGCAACACATACAGTACACACAAATTATGTACTTGATAATGCTTATATATTATGGTGGGGACTTTCCATTGACTTTACCCTTTTTACTTTAGAATTTTATTATAGTACACTAAAATGTTTACTTTGAGTGACTTTCAGTTTGATTAGGACACAGTGCAACCCTACAACAACCATTTTTCCTTTCGAGTTTTTCAGATGTTGCCAACTTCGGGGAACATTTTGTCCATACAGTATACAGCTAAGTCAGTAACACACAAAGTCTCGTGTCCATACCTCATACATAAAGATGTCAAAAATACGTGTAGCTATTGGCAGGGGTAGGAAGGTGAGAAACAGAGTGAGAAACCAGGATGAGGCATACATAGATGTATGGAAACTCTGAGAACGGAAATGAACGTTCAGCTCCGGCAACTGCTCCTGATCACAGAGATGAAAACATGATATAAGTAAAAAAAAAAAAAAAAGTGAAAGACATTAGATAAAATACTTTTGAGAAGAAACAAATGGGCTGCCTCTTGACTGTCTATGCACTATAAATCTGTTGCCTCCTTGTGGACAAACATGTCATTACTCCAGACATCTTGGCATGCAGTATAAAATACATAATAAAAGAGAAATCACTTCTGTCTAAATCAGTGGAAAAATCACAACGATAACTAAGACTTGAATCATGTTCGCCTCTTAAGCGAATCATATATTGGCCCCTATATAGGTGACAGTAAAGATATTTATAATGTTATAAAAAACGATTTTAAATTAATACTGTTCTTAATAATTTTACACGCACAAATATTAAGCAGCACAACTGTTTTCAACATTCATAATAACAAGAAATATTTCTTGAGCACCAAAACAGCATATTAGAATGATTTTTTTTAAGGATCATGTGACACTGAAGACTGGAGTAATGCCTCAACAACAAGAACAAGCAGTCTGCTATTTTTCTTTTTCCTTGAACGCTCTCTCAAGATTATATGTACAGTTATATTAGTCTAGATTCTATAAAATATTTTTTCTTACCTGGAGCAAGTGTTCAAACTGGTAGATGCACAGACCCAGTTCAGCCATGCTGGGTTTAAACAACTCTCTGAGCCTGTACTCCTGCATTAGTCTGACAAACACACAGAAAGCCTCCTCCTCCGGCATCTACAAACACACAATGAATGATGCATTTGGTTAATGCAAAGTTTGGCTCACAGACATTTCTTTACATTACTTTAGTTCATAATGATAAGCAAAACACAAAAGCAAACCTGCATAAGTAGCAATCCTACGATGAAGGCACTGCCCTGACAATAACCAACTTCACGATCCACAAGAGAATATGCCTGTGAGACCAAGAAATATACATGCAAGTTAAAGTTATAGTAAAAAAAAAAAAAAAAAAGTTACAAATAATAATACTTTTCTTACACCTATTGTTTCACTTCAGACATTGATTCAATAACTGGGCCGTATGGATTACCATCATGTTCACTTTGTGTGGTTTTTGAAGCATCAACTTTGGGAACAAAAAGCAATATAATCTGAGACAGCATGAGGGTGAGTAAATGATAAGAGAATTTTCATATTTGGGTGGAGTATCCCTTTCATGTGATTATAAGACATGAAAGTATAACAACTCTTTGCACCAAAACTATACACATCAAGTCCAATGATGAAAGTTGAAAATAAAATATATATATTTGTTATTCTGTGAGCATCTATGTAGCTCTGCAAATACTGCAAGCTTCTGTTATCAAAATCAAATCTTACTCTGCCGTTCACTTATAGGTCAGTTCCTGACACATGACCTAAAAGCTAATATCTTATTCTACTGAGAGTTTATTTTCTCCATCGGAACCATAAACAAATTCTGACACTAATAATAATAACAATGATAAAAGTATAACAAATTATCCATCTGCTATGTTCAGAGCTTGGTACAAAGGAGTTTATAGAGATGTACTGTTTGCTTTTGAAAACTTATCATCTCTATTTATTTAGACTTAGTCTGAACAAGCCTTCATTATTACTAACGGCATAGGGCTTTCTGCACTGAAATCGACACTTGTTGACAGAGCAAAAGTGCACATTCAAAGTTTAAATTCCCAGAGATATGTGCTGTCTCAGTTGATCAACCAACTAACAATTTTTAAACTGCAAGGTACATGCATATT
>NW_015505518.1:195933-208519 GCF_001515645.1 Sinocyclocheilus grahami | reverse complement strand
CTCTTTCTTTCATTTGCTCTACCGTGTCTCCACTTTATCTGATCTGCTCTCTTTCTTTCGCAGCCCATTTTCTGTCTTTCTCACCTTCATGACATTAAACAGAACTTCCTGTCCCAGGCTGTCCTGGCCTTTGAAGAAGTCATGTTCTGGATATGTGCGCGCAATATCTCTGCGTATGAGTTTCTCACAGGGTGAGGACATCTTTAACAGTTCAGAGTACTGATTCTTTACTGGCATGTCAGTGGCATTACATAATAACTGCCAAACGATTGCTCGGAAATGATGAGGAATGCCTTTCCTTAATAGCTCCTGCAGATAGAGAGAGGGTAAGGTAGAAAATAAAGAGATGAACGTACAAGTTTCAGATCCTTTTGTCTAGTGTTTATGATGTGGGTTAACACATTGTCATTCAGATTCTGAATGAAAAAAGGACCAATCAATCACCTTCAGAAGTTTGTCTTTCTTTCGTCTCCACTCATCCCACTCATTGACAATCCGTCCCCACAGGATCCAAGTGTCTTCTTCCAGATGGGACAGGTTAGAAGATGCGGATGAGCTTGACACCAGAGAGGAGCCACTATTCCTCCGAGATCCACTCATTGAGCGCATGGATTTGGAATCTGCTTCTAGCAACCTGAATGCAACACAATAGATGGAGATCATGATAGGCAGGAAGTGGGTACAAATTCTGTCAGGGAGGTTAAACCTATACTATTGTTCAAAGGTTCAGAGTCAGTAAGATTGTTTTCAAAGAAATCAATAGTTTTATTCAGCAAAAATTCAGCTTTGCATCACTGGAATTTAGTAAAAAACAAACAAAAAAAAGATAAATAAATACCGTACTGCACAGGGCTCCAGTGTGCGACCAAATGGGTGCATATTGCGATCATTTTTATTGTTTTAGTTATGCAAACAAAAACTCCTTTTATTTGTTGTTTGTTGATTTTAAATGTAAAACTTGGTGAAATTATTTATGTGTCAGTACTCTTTGAACATTTCCAGCACATTTTAACAATACCGTGATAATAATGATAACCGTGATCATTTTGGTCACTATAATCGTGATAAGAAATTTTCATACCGTTACATCCCTAGAGTCAGAACAGCCTGCATTGTAGTCTACTCTACCAGGATCAGTAAAATGTGCTGCATAAAATGTGCTGCACACATCTGAATATTTGGGTTGAACTGTTCTGGAACAGTGTTGTAAATACAACTTAACCACTGATTTCTAGTCGTGTCCATTTTTGGAAAGCCAAACACAGTAGTTTCGCTTTCACAACGAAACACATTGTCACACACGACGGCCTAGAGTGAGCAGAGGCCGGGGGCTAGAGTGAGGAACGGCCGGAGGGCTAGTGTGTGCAGAGGCGGCGGGCTTGAGAACGGCGCGGCCAGCGGATTCGACGAAGGAGGCTTGCGGCAACCACATGTGACGACCCCGGGCTGGACTCACATGGTGAAAGCCGATCCGGTGATCCACAGCGCAAAGTTGTTGTATTTCCTCAGCAACCAGCACAGATCAGCTCCAGGCATGACGAAGCAGATATCATCCTCTTTTGGAAGGCCAAACAATGTAGTTTCACTTTCACAACGAAACACACAGCGCCTTCACGACATGGCGGCGGCAACAACAATACTACAGCGAGAATAAAAGTTACGCCTTCTTTCTTTGTGTGAACATTTGGGCGGCGTTATGCAAATCTTCCCAGATAGTGAGGTAGATATGTGGGGGCGTGTTAGAACGAGTCGTTTTAGGTAGGCGTGGCTGACTCTTAACTTTTATAAAGAATATCTCTTTGGATTTGAGACTTTAGTCTGTGCAACTTCACAGATCTTCTTTATGCACCAAGAGCTTGTAACACTCCAAAGAGAAAGGAAAAATTAAAATCGTATCATATGACCCCTTTAATAGGACTTATACATCTCCTGCATAAATTATCACCACTGTGTCCTTGAATTTACTTGAGTCAAGAGAACTTGTCTAAATGCAAATTCGCAATTACTGCATTTACACTGTGCATTGGTGGTGATTAGGATCAAGAACATGGTCTTTTAGGGTACAATCTGCAGGATGAGTTAACAACAACAATTTTTTTTCATTTTCTAAAGAAAACTGCTGCACTGTCACTTTGCTTGAACTGAGGTGCCATGGCGATCTGTCATGGCCCATTAAAGAGCATCAAAACGTTCGTTATTTTAACATTGTTTGAATTTTTTTAAATAACATTTTGTTATAAAATTAACATAATATGAAAGCTGAGACTTTGTTTCATCTCAAAGGATCACACATCAACTGAAAACAGCCTAGACTAAAATAACAATTCTTGGGATTTAAGAATCGATATTGGTTCGTCAAAATGAGAATCGATTAAAATGGAGTAATCCATATATTTTTAACCCAGCACTAGTTGCTAGGTGGTTGCAATGTCAAAAGAGCCTCTATAATATTATAGAGGTTTAATATTAGATGATAAACATGTTAATTTCGCTGGGTGTGCACTGTGCTTCTGAATGGCTGATATTTGAGTCATTCTGTTACGTTGTCATGTCGCGTCTGGTGTGGACATGCTGTTACGCAGAATTTCCAATTGCACTGATTGCTATTGAAATGACTGGATTTAGCGTGCGAAATTTCATCAAGCTACGGTATATGTGACCTTTAGTGCATGAGATATTTTTCTCTGTTATATTGTCTAGTAGGCAAACATAAATGAACACGTAAGTCTGATCACTCCTAAAGTACGTAAAATGTCATGTCCATAGCACACACTGTGTGGGACACAAAGTTTGTTCAAATTCCTAGTCAAGTATGAGTAATAGTAAGTGATGGCTGCCTTGGCATAGACCACTAAACACAATACAAATGCTTCTTTATACACATCTGTTGATGCCAACACCGCTTGAATTCAACATACTGTATTTCAGGCAGACTATATCGGCTGAATAATAGTGTAATATAATAATAATAACAATGTTTTGTGAAATCTCAAGGAATCCTGGCGATCTGTCTGACAGAAGCACAGAGAATTTTTAAACAAATTTCTACGACCGCAGCTACTGTCCTCTTAAATGGCCCATTAAAGTTCTACATTCAGCATAGTAACTGTTGTTATTGTAGTTGCCAGGTAACCACCACAACTGATTAATAGCGAAAGCTTGTTACATATCAGCTGTTACAGGAAGAGGAGACTAACTGCTAAGAGTTTGCCACTCACAGGTCAAATGATAAACCACACGCATAGCTTTCAGTCTCAAGCATGCATTGTGTTCCCTTTGTTGAGGCGTTGCTACCTTCAGAGTGATGTCAAGTATCAAAGCACAACACACTATGTGCATGTCTGCATGACATATGCATATAGTGCATTGCACTTTAATACTCGCTTGACATTTGCTCTGTGAAATTACCCATTTGCTCACCCTGAAGTTGTTTCAAATACTCACATGTTGTTTCCACACAGGTTTGGAACCTTTTTTTTTTCTTCCATTGAAGGCAAAATGTGATTAATAAAAAGTATCCTGGCCACTCCTTTGTAATATATTCTAAGTGAATGAGAACTGGGTCTATCACGCTCTGAAATTACAAAAAAGTACATATAGAAAAGTCTACACTCATTATATTCTTTTGAAGTCATATGATAGCTTTGTGTGATAAACTTAAAAATAAAAAAAAATTTAAAAAAGAAAGAAAAAAAAGGAGAACATTTTTAGGTTGGCATTATTCCTTTTCAGTGAGCTGTTAACCGCTGAGACCAGACCATTGAGTTAATGAGTTTAACCCGAGAACCGGATAAATCAGATTTATGAACAAAACATTAAGAATGGATCTGAGTGAATGGATTATCAAAGAATAAAAAATGTAAAGCAGGTCGGCACCAAGAGTCCTGGCTCGCTGACCTTTCCCGATCCTGTTCCACCTCCTATCGAAATAAAGGCAAAAAAAATAACTCTTTAAATGTAAAAAAATGTAACGCAGGGAATTTATACTAACCTTTGGTTGTTGATTGGATGGAGGCAGATCTGAATGTGAGCTTGCAGTCGATTGTAAAAAAAGGGGCGGAGTTAAAGTGGACTCAATTATCGCAGAAGTCCGGCATACGTCACCAGAGATGAGTCTGTTGTTTGACCGGTAGATTGAGTTATGACATTTTGATTATAAATTACGAGGTTAACATTTTGACATTTTGGTACGTGACATTCTGGTCCTCATTCAATTTCATTATATAGAAAAAAGAGCAGCCAGGATATTCATAAAGAAAGAAAGTCATGCAATTTGAAAAAACATGAGGGTTGGAAAACAATGGCACGTTTTTTATTTTTGGGTGAACTCTATCTTTAAAGGGATATTTCACCAAACAACGAAAATGTTGTCATCATTTTCTCACCCTCATGTTGTTCTAAACCTTGTTCTGAGTTTTTTCTTCTTCTGTGGAACATAAAATTTTTTTTTTTGAAGAATGCTGGCAAAACGTTTGCACGTAACATTGCTCTTGTTTTACCTGTTCTGTTCCTCCAGTTTGGCCAGAAGCTCAAGCTCATCTGGACTGAGGTTCTCGGAGTCCGCCGGGGAAGCTGCTGGGGCAGAGAGCGCAGCATCATGGGAACTGGAATCTGGACTGAGCACTGGGCTGCCAGCTAAAGGAGGGTCAGTCTCCAGACCAGGAGGCGAGTTGAGGTCCTTCTATATATAAAAAATAAATAATAATAAAACAAATTGTATAACCCCCACATTTTTGAACGATAGTGTGTCTTTTAAAATGATGCCACTAAGTAGCCAAACAGTGATTACTTCATTTTCCCCAGCACTCATATCAGACCAATACCTTGCAGTTTTGAACTTAATATGCATCAGAAAGTCATAAGACGTCTATCCCTAGTGAAAAAGAAATATTCAGGGATAGTTCACCCCAAAAAACAATTATCCCATGATTTACTCACCCAAATATTTATAAAAAGAATGTTTCGCTTCAGAAGGCCTTTATTAACACCCCGGAGCCGTGTGGTGTAGTTTTATGATGGATGGATGCAGTTTTTTCGGCTTCAAAAACAGGGGCACCATTCACTGCCATTATACAACTTGGACGAGCCAGGACAATTTTAAATATAACTGCGATTGTGTTCGTCTGAAAGAGTAATGTCAGATACGCCTAGGATACCCTGAGGGGCTAATTTTCATTTTTGGGTGAACTATCCCTTTAATTATTATTTTTATATCAGTAAGTCTCGAGCAATATCTCAGTAAATATGTTAATAGATTTCAACTATAATTAGTATGAAATAAATGTTTTTTAAATATATAACTTTTTTTATTGGTAAAAAAAACAAACCATACTCGCCACCTTCTGTTCACATTTGTACCGCAATTAATCTCAGTTCTAACACAGCCAAACTGCTAGATGTCTCTGTCGACCGCAGGGACAAAGTGCAGAACAATCTCCTCATGTACTGTACACATTTGGAGAAGCAGCAACGGTGTTTAGTGGAATTTTCTTTTAAATTTAGTTGTCACGTCATGTTGTTATATGATCTAACATATACAGTATTATAAAGTTTTTGGATCTCTAAATTAATTTATGGTACATGGCTATAATTTCATTTACTCAACATTATGTAAACATAATAAACTAAAAATGTATATGTTTGTTTCTGTTTCATAAACAGTTAACAGTAAACTAATCACAGTTAAATTTAAAAGAATTCACCATGTGCTTGCATGATAAAACGCAACAAAAAAGAAGTGCAATGATATTTATGCATTATATATATATATATATAATAAGTTAAATATATAAGTATATTTTTTATTTAGTAAAAAAAAAAAAATGTTCAAGTGTTCGTTAACAAATAATAGAATATTCTTGTTGAAATTTCTCTACACTTTAAAGGGGTGGTTCACTGGTTTTATTCTAGACTTGATTGTGTTTATGGGGTGCAGTCTACCATGTTAATGCTTAGTTTGTTAAAAAACGCATTATTTTTCACATAATTTACCTTTATTCCACACCGCTCTGTCCCTTCTCTGAGAAACGTGCTGATCATTTCCTTCTCATTATATATATATATATATATATATATATATAATAAGTTAAATATATAAGTATATTTTTTATTTAGTAAAAAAAAAAAAATCTTCAAGTGTTCGTTAACAGATAATTGTAATATTCTTGTTGAAATTTCTCTACACTTTAAAGGGGTGGTTCACTGGTTTTATTCTAGACTTGATTGTGTTTATGGGGTGCAGTCTACCATGTTAATGCTTAGTTTGTTAAAAAACGCATTATTTTTCACATAATTTACCTTTATTCCACACCGCTCTGTCCCTTCTCTGAGAAACGTGCTGATCATTTCCTTCTTTTATGAAGCCCCTCCCTCAGAAATAGGCGATGGGCTCTGATTGGTTAGCTAGCCCAGTGTGTTGTGATTGGCTCAACTGTCTCTAGTGCACGTCTAAATGTCCCGCCCCTCACCTCAGCGGCATGTGCTCCGGTTGTATTGTAAACAACGGCATCGTTAATATCGCTTATCAGTTGGGGGAAGTCGTGGCCTAATGGTTAGAGAGTCGGACTCGTAACCCAAAGGTTCGAGTCTCGTACTGGCAGGGATTGTAGGTGGGGGGAGTGAATGTACAGCGCTCTCTCCACCTTCAATACCACGACTGAGGTGCCTTTTGAGCAAGGCACCGAACCCCCAACTGCAGTGCACTTTGGATGGGATAAATACAGAGCACTAATTCCTAGTATGGGTCACCATACTTGGCCACATGTCACGTCACTTTCACTTTCAGTTTGAGCCCGATTGAGAAGCAGAGGATATTATTGAAGAGGATCGTGCAGAACCTGTGTAAACACGGCTTTTAATGGTTTTTACACAGCTATGTTTTTTGTTTGTTGTCGTCTCATACTTTTAGATATGCTGTTGTTTGTAAATGCTACTGCTTATGTTAGCTTTTAATATACGGTTTTATATATATATAATGCTTTAATACAGTACGGCAACTGCACGCGCGTCCATGTTTAATGCTTCTCATATGTGAAAATAAGTGTATAATTGGAACAGTTCATTGTTGGAGCTGAGCTGGATGAGAGAGAGAGAGAGAGAGAGAGAGATGCAGAGCGTGTGCAGAGCAGAACGACGCGAGGAACAGTATTAAGAACCGCTGCTTTAGAACCTTGATTTTGAAACTTCAGACAGAATTCTTGACAGAATCGCGTTTCATATATGAATAGATTTTTACGTGCACCTCTAGTTTTCTCTTCCTCCTCTCTAAAGAAGTGCAGCATGGCCTCGCCCCCTTTGTTGCCTTTTCCTGAGGGCAGGGTTTATCTGGGTTTGTTACGTCATGAACCCGGGAAGTAACTCGTTGTAGTCCCTACCAGCCATTTCTGTAGGCATTAAACTGCCAGAATTTTAAAAGACGAGATCTCTTTTTGCATTGAACTTTCAGCTTCGTAACTTTGCAGATATTGTTTATGCTCAAACAGCAACATTACACACTAACTAACGTTAAAAAAGTAAAAATCGCAATGAACCACCCCTTTAAGAATACTCGCACATCCCCTACCGAACCGTACCGAAACTGTGACCCCAAAAGCCCAATACATGCCGAACTGTGAAAATCTTGAACCGTTACACCCCTATTCAATGCAGTCTATGGGCTGACACTACTATGCCTACAGTTTGATTCCTACACATACTGATTAACAAAAAAACTGTATACCTTGAATGCACTGCAAGTCACTTTGGATAAACGTCGGCCAATATCATAAATGTAAATGTAAAATGCAAATGTACAAAACATGCCACAAGCATATGGCATCTCCCTTTAACACACACACACACACACACACACACATTAAACCGCTCATTCTTCCATTTTTGCAGAACGCAATAGAAACAGAAATATAACCCACAGCTCAAAATAAAAGTACAAGATGAAACCTTTTTAAACACAGTAAACACACACTGTGGACAATGGCAGCATTCATATCAGAGGAGCAGACCAATCAAAAGAACCATTAACAAGCGCATGAATCCAATCCCCCCCGACCAAGAAAACACACACACACTCTCATCTCCAGTGCGATCACAACCGAACACCACCGCAACGTCCTGAACCTGGAGAGACAGTTTTCATTTCAAATCTGAAGTGTTCTTTTTTTGGATGATAAAATGTCAAAAACTGATGTATCTTACGGTTGATTTTCCTTTTGCAGGGTTTCTGCAGGATTTTTAAGCTCAAATTTAAGACCTTTTTTTAAGAACTGCACAAATAAAATTAAAACCATATGAACGGGGTAGGGCAATGTCTATAGTAACATATTAAATTGTAAAATGACTGTAAAAAGCATGATTAATCTTCTTATCTATCCACCAGTTCACATTTACAGCTCTGTGTTTTTGCAGGGTAAAAACATGGGTCAACTTTCACATTGGTCTGAACAAAAACCCCAATACTGTGTTCCTGCAATACCAGAGGCTGCAGTTTCAGGACTGCATTTGTAGGACCGCATTTCTACTAGGACCCTATTTTTTTGTGACAGCATCATCTAGCCAGTTCTATTCCAACAGAAGAGACCTGATTCAAACATCAAACAAAGAGATGCAAAGACTAGATCCATGGAAACTATTCAATTTTTATCTTTCCATCTTATTTTTGATGTAAGAGCTGGCGTGAACTTGAGTGCGTGAGGTGATGTCAGCAATCTCCATTTAGCCTATTTAGCTGCACAAAACAGTTCACTGTGCTGATGTGTGTGTGCTTGTATTCAAATTATTTTACATTTATTAATGTACTAATAAACACACTAATTTGTACCACAATTGTTTTAACGTTTACTGCACTTAAGTGGGTCAGACATCAGACGTGAAGTGCTGCGCTGAGGCTAATGAACAAGTCTCACAAAGACACAAGTCTTTCTTTCTAAGAAAACTATACATAATTAAATAAATTAAGTTAACTATTTCAAGAGGGTTATCAACGGGTATGTTTAGGGTTAGGAGTTGGTTTGGACAATAATTAAGTGTATACAAATAAACAACTACATAATTCCTTAAAAATAATAATATACAAAATTGAATAGCAAGTGCTATAGAATAGTATGAGCTGCTAATATATGCAATAAAAAAAAAAGACTTGCCTATATTGTCCTAGAACTGCGATCCTGAATAAAACAGGGTTATTGAAAATGCACATTAATTCTCTGCCAGCAGGAGGCGCTTTTGGAACGGCAGAAATAGAACTGTTTCCCCGGTAACAGCAGAACACAAAGCAGCACGGCACCAGACTGTGAAACGAGCAGCGCTCGTGTTTATTTAATAAAATCATAGCCTTTTGAAGTTTAATCATCACATTAAGCCATATCGCAATTCTGGTCTTTCCGTCCCCAAATTTAAGACCTCCTGAAACCATAATTAAGACTTTCTTGTACAATTTAAGACTTTTTAAGGCCTTAAATTTGTTACAACTAGGGCTGGGCGATATAGCTAAAAAATGTATCAACAATATAATGTTTCATATCGTTCGGTATCGATAATTATTGACATTTTTCAAAGTTTTTTTAAAACAAAGAGCAATAGAAAAAATTGTTTACATTTAACCACTGTATTTTTCAATTAACTCAATTTATTGAGACAAACAACATTTTTTTTTGTTTTAACAGTCAAACACAAAATAAAAATTAAACAAATATGTAATTTCTAATGTTTTATATTCAGATTAAATAGGTTAAACTTTTGGCTTGTTTCCCGAAGCCACAGGAGGGCGCAATGAGCAAAATAATGCAGCACATTAAATGGTCAACGCAAGGAAATAACGGTCTATAAAAAAAACGTGCATTACGTCTAAATTAACTTATATAACTTAAATATAATTTCGTAAATTGCATAAACAATTGTGAACAAAACAGCATCATGTATTTATGCACTGCTTAATACAAAGAGCCGAATCGCCCATCACACAGATTGCATTTAAAAACATGAGACGCAGTGAAAAGGAATAAACCTCCACAAATTTGTGACGTGTTTTCTAAAAGTTTAAACTGTTTTAAATTTTCATGGCTACATCTCGTGTGAGATGCGAGTGCAGCAGTCGTATTTGTCCATCTAGAAAATGCGCTGAATATGCTTCCTATGTGAATGGCTTGGTTTCGTTTTTAACCTAATCAAGATCTTCTACGCATTGAGCTACTACATTTCTCTAATATTTTGAATGAACAATGCAGCAACTGCGCGTCTTGTGGGCTAGACTAACAAAACATTAAACAACAACGTCACTTACATCATCATCACAGCATCTCGTGCGCCACTGATGACGCTCCCTGACGCACACCTAACATTTGATTGTACTATTTTTGCATTCAAATGCAAATGCTTATTTTAAATTCGACTAATATTCTTTTTTTTTTCCACAATCTCCTCATCACAGGCAGGCACAGCACTCATGTTAGTGTTTGTGTGTGCTGTCTGCGTCACTCATAGCACGTGCCTATATCGAACATTTTTTATATCGTTATCGAAGAAGGCGTACCGTTGATAAATATCGATACCGTTTTATCACCCAGGCCTAGTTACAACTAAATTTAAGACTTTAAGGTGTCCCATACTCAAAGTCACTGCTTTGAGAACCTCAGATTTCATGGTTTGTCCAAATAGCATTAAAATATGACTAATTAGCTGTCACTGTAACATTTTAGATTAATTCAAATAAAGCCCTTGGCCCTTCAAAATGGATTTAAAGCATACAAATTCACAGTCAGAAAGTAAAAAAAAATTGGACACTGGAAATAGAAATAATATGAGAGATGCAAAGGCCATTATCATCTTGGTAATGGCATAGAACAATTATGTGTGTCTGTCTCTCTCTGTGTGTGTGTGTGTGTGTAGTAACTGAATACAATAACAGCACTGTGTTAGCTGCATCTGTCTCTTTCTTCCTTGTAGCTCTTAGCACAGTGTCAATCACACACTCCCCTTCCCCCACACGCATTCAAACCCAAACCTCCAAACCTCAATCTCGCTGTCTGTACAATCACCTACATTCTTCACTGACAACCTTTCACACCATGTGCAAAATTTACTTTTCGCCATTCCAGTGGCTGGTGAACATTTGCATTAATTTATATATACACTACCATTCAAGGATAATGATCATTAGAGCAACAATATTTTAAACTGTTGCCAATAACAATTCATTGTTTGTATAAAATTGTATCTAAATCATGTTTAAAAACAGGAGCTAATATGGCTGCAATATTATGACAAAAATCATTTAGATTTTTGTCATAATTTTGTCAATTTTTTTTTATTATTTCTCTTGATACCAAAATAATGATTATTAAAGGGGTCATATGTAGGGCTGGGTATCGTTCAAAATTTTTCCACAAGCTCTTGGTGCATAAAGAAGATCTGTGAAGTTGCAAAGACTAAAGTCACAAATCCAAAGAGATATTCCTTATAAAAGTTAAGAGTCAGCCACACCTACCTAACCACGCGCTAATAGAACACCAGATACGGTGTTTGCTTGGTTACCGCTGTAAACAAAGCAGCACTGCGCTGAAACCCTGCTTTAATACGAACTATACAGAGACGATATTAAAAGAAAATACCACATAAACTTTTCTGAAGACAGTCAGTTCCCCTCAGAAGCACATTCATATAAACCCCCAAATCAATATTGAGGATTTTCTTCCAATAGTTCGTGCATCATGAACAGTGAGTGATCTGCCTGCTACAGTATTTTTCTCTGTGCATCCGTCTTCAGCACCTCTGGCCTGTGTTAACGGGCGTTTACAGACTTCATGTTTTCACATAAATGACATTTTGGAAAACGATTGCATTGCAACGCAGTTTGTGCAAGTCCAGAACAGAGACGAGTTGCTTGCAATAAGACAAAAAAAATCCGGTTGCCAATCGCGTAAGTTCCATGGGAAGCTCCTTAGCTCGGCTGTCCTACACACGTGACTGACCGCTTGCTCGCACCAACAGGAGCTACACTGCACTGCACTCAACCTGAGGGATTGCTACACTTTCAGTCTTTGAGGAGACATGAAAAACAGCGCATACTGCAGGAACAGTATAACGGAAAATATTCGCGGTTTTGAAACCGTGAAATTTTCAAATCGCGGTATACCTTGAAACCGGTAACCGGCCCATGCCTACCCCCACATGTCTACATCACGATGTGGGAAGATTTGCATAACGCTGCCCAAATGTTCACGCAAAGAAAGAAGGCGTAACTTTTATTCTCGCTGTAGTATTGTCATTGCCGCCGCCGCCATGTCGTGAAGGCGCTGTGTTTCGTTGTGAAAGCGAAACTACGTTGTTTGGCCTTTTAAAAGAGAACGATATCCGCTTCGTCAGGCCTGGAGTTGATCCGTGCTGGTCGCTGAGGAAATACATCAACTTCGCGCTGTGGATCGCCGGATCGCCAGCCCAGGGTCGTTACATGTGGTTGCCGCAAGCTTGCCGGCCACGCTGTTCTCAAGCCTGCCCACCTCTGCTCACTCAAGCCTGCCTCCGCTCACTCTAGCCTGCCGGCCATTCCTCACTCTAGCGTGTGTGACGCTGTGTGTTTTGTTATGAAAGCGAA
>NW_015505518.1:181939-195485 GCF_001515645.1 Sinocyclocheilus grahami | reverse complement strand
CGCTGTAAACAAAGCAGCACTGCCCTGCTTTACTGCTTTAATACGAACTATACAGAGACGATATTAAAAGAAAATACCACGTAAACTTTTCTGAAGACAGTCTCAGAAACACAGAAACACATTCATATAAACCCCCAAATCAATATTGAGGATTTTCTTCCAATAGTTCGTGCATCATGAACAGTGAGTGATCTGCCTGCTACAGTATTTTTCTCTGTGCGTCCGTCTTCAGCATCTCTGGCCTGTGTTAACGGGCGTTTACAGACTTCATGTTTTCACATAAATGACATTTTGGAAAACGATTGCATTGCAACGCAGTTTGTGCAAGTCCAGAACAGAGACGAGTTGCTTGCAATAAGACAAAAAAACATCCGGTTGCCAATCGCGTAAGTTCCATGGGAAGCTCCTTAGCTCGGCTGTCCTACACACGTGACTGACCGCTTGCTCGCACCAACAGGAGCTACACTGCACTGCACTCAACCTGAGGGATTGCTACACTTTCAGTCTTTGAGGAGACATGAAAAACAGCGCATACTGCAGGAACAGTATAACGGAAAATATTCGCGGTTTTGAAACCGTGAAATTTTCAAATCGCGGTATACCTTGAAACCGGTAACCGGCCCATGCCTACCCCCACATGTCTACATCACGATGTGGGAAGATTTGCATAACGCTGCCCAAATGTTCACGCAAAGAAAGAAGGCGTAACTTTTATTCTCGCTGTAGTATTGTCATTGCCGCCGCCGCCATGTCGTGAAGGCGCTGTGTTTCGTTGTGAAAGCGAAACTACGTTGTTTGGCCTTTTAAAAGAGAACGATATCCGCTTCGTCAGGCCTGGAGTTGATCCGTGCTGGTCGCTGAGGAAATACATCAACTTCGCGCTGTGGATCGCCGGATCGCCAGCCCAGGGTCGTTACATGTGGTTGCCGCAAGCTTGCCGGCCACGCTGTTCTCAAGCCTGCCCACCTCTGCTCACTCAAGCCTGCCTCCGCTCACTCTAGCCTGCCGGCCATTCCTCACTCTAGCGTGTGTGACGCTGTGTGTTTTGTTATGAAAGCGAAACTACTTTGTTTGGCCTTTCAAAAGAGGACACGACTAGAAATCAGTGGTTAAGTTGTATTTACAACACTGTTCCAGAAGAGTTCAACCCAAATATTCAGATGTGTGCAGCGCATTTTATGGAGGACTGTTTCCTGATCCTGGAAGAGTAGACTACAATGCCGGCTACAATGCCATGGAAGTGGAGGTAGCCCATGTGGCAGAGGTGGAATGAGACACAAGAACTCAGATGTGGCTTCTCAGTGACCACCTCAACAGAAACTGCCCTGGCAGTAAAAATAATATGACTATGGGCAGGTTTATTCTTTTTTTGTTGTGGTCATATAAACCCTGTGTGATAATGTAAAAGTACGTTTTTGAAAAGCTGCAAGTACGTTTTTTATATTTAAAGAATTTGCCACTGACGATTTAAACATGAGTTTTGAGCAGTGATAACAATGATAACATTGCTAATGGAATAAAATGTGTAAAAAGTGGAAATTAAAATATTCTATATTTAAGATGATCAGTAACACAGGCAGACACACACACACAAAAACACACCTAAATACACGCAGCTCTAAACACAGACATCTTAGAACAAACCGTGTCATGTATCATAGGCGTGGACCACTTGTTCTGTATGACTCAAACATCACACAATAGCTTTAGCTTCATCATGGAGCTCTGGATTACATTCCACGATCATTGAGCTCCCAGTGACGCACAAAAACACACCCTCTTCACCAAAACTAATGACTCACTCACTGACTTATCCATTATTTTGTTTCTGAAAATGCTTTTTCAGCATTGTGATTCTCTTTTATCACAGTACAGTAATACAATCTTTCATAGACATATTCACGTTTAAACTCAATAAATATAACTTTGTTTAACTACCACCACGAGTGCCATCTATTATTGTCTTGTCTATCTAAAAGTGCACTTTTCCTTGTTTTAAATCTAGCCAAAAAGCCATGTGTTGACTGTGAAACCGTAGACTTTAATTATATGCATTTATGGTGTAATTACTAAATTTCCGTGTCAATCCATGTTAATTTTTACAGCGAATTATGTCACTTTAATTCAGCGCGTGCAGCACAGCAGAAATAGATTCCGTGCGGAAACGATTGCAGCATGACTGCTGCAGACGCACCGCTCCTGGAGCGCACTGCCGGACCACAATCGCGTGAAGTGTGAACGCTCTGATCCGTTAACATGGGCGCGGAAAAAATCTGCACCACAGACAGGGTGTGTGAACCTGGCGTTACGTTTGTATGCCCGCCCAGTCTGTTCTGTTCTCGTGCTCCATTTAGGCGCGCTGCATTCTGATTGGTTCGGATAGCATACTGTGGGAGGTCGGGGGTGTGGAAAATCGTGCTTTAAAGCGATTTAGAAATCGCGAAAGCTCAAATCGCGATTCTATGATGATTTCGATTAATCGCACAGCCCTACATTTGATGCAGTTTAATTTACTGTCTGCAGTTCTGAATCATGACCGGGATCTTTTATAGCTGGGACTGCTCCATCTTTCAGTATCAAACGATGTGCTAATCCAGCGTCGAACTGGGCGTTATTTATAAAACGTTCGTCAACAAACACGCTTGTGAAACTGTGTTGTTGCTCCCGGAAAAAAAAAAAACTGCATCCACCTGCATCCACAAAAGTCTATGAAGAGGAAATATACTGTATTTTACAAATACAGTAAATCACTAAAATACAATAGAATTAGGCATGGGCCGGTATGAGATTTTGATGGTATGATAACCTTAAGCAAAACTATCATGGTATCACGGTAGCACGATATTATCGTTACAGCTCTAAAGTGTGTTATTTTTAACCCTCTAAGCACCAAGGTCGCAAAACTGCAACAAGACGTCATACTTAATAAAATAGACTGTAGTTCCTAATATGGTGTAATATCTCATTTGTATTCCCTAGGCTACCACTAGATGGCAGACATGTAGTACTTCGATTCTAGACCAAAATTACGTTTTTCAGTTTGTGCAAGTCCAGAACAGAGACGAATTGCTTGTAATAAGACAAAAAACGTCCGGTTGCCGATCGCGTAAGTTCCAGAAGAAGCTCCTTAAGGTCGGCCATCCTACACATGTTCATGTTATGTTACTCTACACTGCACTCAACCTGAGGGATTCCTACACTTTCAGCCTTTGAGGAGACATGAAAAACAGCGCATACCGCAGGAACGGTATAAAACCGTGACATTTTCAAATCGCGGTATACCTTGAAGCCGGTTATCGGCCCATGCCTAAATAGAATACAATAAAAAGTTCCTCATTCGTACGTTGTCTTGTAAAGAAATGTATGCTAAATTAATAAATGTAAATGTAAATCAAATAAAAGCATGATGATTCTTCTCAAACCAGTTAAGTGCAAACCCCAACACACAACCTATTTAGCTGGTCAAATCAACACACAGTCAAAACTTCAGACTTTATAGATTCAGCACAGAGATCAGTAAAATCATGGATGGATTTGATCACGACAAACAGTAATGCTATCTATCAGGATGTGTTACCAATGCTATACTAAGTTTAAATAGATAGTTCACCCAAAAATTTATATTCTGTCATCATTTACTCACACTCAAGTTGTTCCAAATCTATATGAATTTATTTTTCTGTTGAGCACAAAAGAAGATATGTTGAAAAATGTTGGTGATCACACGGTTAACGGTAGCCATTGACTTCCATAGTATCTTTTTCCATACTATGAAAGTCAATGGCTACCGTCAAGTGGAGTATAAGTAAATGATGACAGAATTTTCATTTTTGGGTGAACTATCCCTTTACGGTTATGGTTAAGGGTTTGTATTTGTTTTCAGCGTTATGTAGGCAATCAGCACAGTGGTTGAAATGACCAATGAAATTTAGAACTGCAGTGGTGGGCAGGGTTTGTGCCAATCTGGTTTGGGGGGATAAAACGTGCTAAATAAAATCTTCCACAACAATGAAGACAACCACAGTCATAACAGAAAAAAAACAACATTAGGCTATAACACAGAAAATAAAATGAAGATAATAAAAAATTTAGAGGGCAGAAAAAGAACAAGACATCTTCTGTGAACTAAGAGCAGCTGCAGTTAATTTAAATTAGTATGACTAAGTAAAACCCAACAAACGGCAGCAGCCAAGCAGAGATGGAAACAGGAAATTGTAAGTACAGGCCGGTTATGATTGTCACGGCTGAGGAGCCACAGCTGCTCTGAAGCAAAGTCATCATCTCTCTGTCGGACACACAAAATGTTCAAAACACATGCAGGCTTAGCCCAGCCTGTTTGAAATGATGACGTGGTGTCAGCCAGCAGCTATAAACCAAGAGAAAGTGTGACAATGCCAGAACACTTAAACACAGATACAGAAAGAAAAATAGAGATACAGCAAGAGGTTGCAGAGGGCGGATAATGCCTTTCTCTCTGGCTCTCTTGGGAATGTGAACTACATAAGGGCTTGTTTGTCCTGATGAAAACACAACAGCAACCCTATCGGTTTAGCATTCACAGTTCACATGACCAATCTACCACACCCGTAAATCGTGTTTATTTTGATGTCACGTCAAAAAAAAAAAAGAAAAAAGTCTAAAGTGCAGCCGCTAGAACAAAATAAAATGTCCACTATTTATTTACATAATTGCAAAGTGAGAGATCCAAATAGTTTTAAGTTACGTGGAGAAATCTCTTAATATTTCCACATTTCCTAAATGGCGCAGAATCCTGTGGAAGTATGCAACTGGAAACCTGCCCTCTTTGCTCATGGCCACCAAATTCTGGAAAATTGTGCAGCAATCACCCAAGCTGTAAATGCCATTGGACTAATTATTCTGGAGCCGCAAGACACCAACAGAAAGGGAAAAATACAAAGATATACAAATACTTGTAATGTATGTAGTGGCTTAGTGTTGTGTTAGAGTCATTGTTATACCTTTTGTTCTTTAATATGCTTTGCTTTATTTTTTTGTTTTTTTATTTAAATGTTAAAATGTTGAAATTTTGTTGTATGCATTTGTCATTTTTATGTAATGTCTTCATTTTAAAATGTGTATAGGTAGTATTTATAAAGTTTTAGCTTTGGATCTGTTTTTAGTTATTTTAATACTACAATTGATTGCTTCTATTGTCCTCATTTATAAGTCTCTTTGGATAAAAGCGTCTGATAAATGACTAAATAAATAAATACATTACTATCTATTTCCTCAGAATACACAGATTTTCAATGGCCGCCAAAACAGAAAGGCACTTTTTATTTTGCCACAGAATGGTGCAGTAAAGAAAGACAACTACCAACATGGGCTAACCAAACCATGCTAACCAGCCAATACTTTAACCTGGAGAGATTATATGCATTTCCAGACTATCTCTTGCTTTTTTCTTGACTGTACCATCTCCACAATAGCCTGACTCTTAAACAGTACAGTAATTGTTTAGCTGGAACCTCAGGCAACTCACAATCTTCTCAGATGTCTTTAGAGTTCATACAACCTGTCACATATTGTGTACGAAGAACAGGGCTGTGACTACCATAGACATAATTAGATATGGCCAGATTGTCTCCACAAATACTCTTAACTGTGCTCGTCAATGTTAAAATGCTTGAGATGGCCAATCAAATCAAAGAAGGTGGGCTTTACTGTTTACAGAAGCCAAGCATGAATTCCAAAGGAAGGCTTCAGTTCTAAAAGTGAATGCGAGGTAAGATGTAAATATTCAAACATTTAATGTGACAAATGTTTTTGGATAGAAATGTTAAATGACAGTGATGCAAAAACATAGAGCCCTTTTCAGCATATTAGGCCCAATGATGATGAGGCCACTATTACCTCATCAGGCCTGGCTGATGTTACAGTGGTTGAGAAATTTAGCTCACACTGATTTAGTGACCTTGTTAATGTCTGGATTGGAGTATGACATCACATTCCAATAACAAGGGACACGTGAAAGTGTTAAAGGGATAGTCCATCCAAAAATAAAAATGCTGCCATCTGTTACTCACCCTCGTGTCTTCAACATAAAAAAATTATATTTTGAAGAATGTTGGAAATCAAATGGTTTCGGGTTCCTTTGACATCCATTATATTTTTTTGTCTATATAACGGAAGCCAATAGGACCTGAAGCTGTTTGGTTACCAATATTCTTCAATATATATTTTCTTTCATGTTCCACAGAAGACAGAAAGTCATACAGATTTGGAACATGAGAGTGCATAAATGAAAATATTTTATGGGTGAACTATCCCTTTAAGCAATAATGCTCAATTGCAATGACATAATTTTCAAAGAATGATCACTATATCCACTTCTTTTAGGCAAAACTGAATAATTAGAAAAATGAAGAAATAAAACATCAGCATGAGATCCCACACCTTTTTTTCTTAGCTGGCAGCACAACCACAGTCTATTCATTAAATACAGAGTCAAACAAACTCTTCTCCCTACCAAAACATGCAATCACACTGCCCTTAATCATTAGTAAGAGCAGGCAAGAACCACATAATTAATCTCTTAAACTGTGTTTCACGCCAAAACCAAATGAAAGACCATTACAGCTCACCAAGACACATTTACCTTTGGCTGGTCCAAAATGATAACAAAACGCAGTGTGACAAATGACATGAATGAAATGTGCATGACAGCCATGACAGTCTGATGCATGTTCAAGCTTTAATATCGCGTTATAGAAAATAATACGAAGCCATAACAGGCCTTTCAGGATGCTAGAAGACCAAAAAGGCCTAAATAAGCAACAGCCGTTGTTTCAGCGTCTATGATGCACTCTATATAGGCTACTACAATAAAGCCTGTAGTCTGGACTCAGCAAACCCTCATGCAAATGCACCACCAGGGGGATGCCAGTTCTTACTCTAGGTGTAACGATATCCATTATTAGTAATATATGACATTTGCTTTTGCGGAGGGGAATTTAGTGATATGGCTGTTTTGGTTGTGCAGCGTTGTGACATTAAATGCAAAGCCTTTGCAATGGAGGAAGGCTGCGTTGAATTTAAAGCACAGTGGTATTTAAACGCACGGTGTATTTTGGTGCCTTAAATTAGGTCATAATAACATCTGTTTCCGTGTAAAATATTAAGGGTGAGGATGATGATTTTCCCCATGGCAGCTCGCAGATCGGCTGGCAGGCAAATCAGCGCCGCTGGTCCAGAGAGATGAGAGCATGAGTGCGATGCGCTGGAATTTCCCCGCTTTGTCATTTCATCCTGATTAACGGGTTACAATTAATTTTGTACACAAATGGATGAGTGCACACATATCTGTCCAGCGACCACACACTGTCAGTGATGGAAAATGCATAGAGCAATGCCCACCTGAATTTCGGTCTCATTACTCAAGCTGCTCCTGCGATCTTGCCATTTTAAAGATGGTCGGTCACAAAACCGGCAGATATCGGCAATCCTTTTTGTACGAAGCCGTTGGACCGCTACGGTAAGTCGTGAAATGAATACGGAACCATATTGGACATATTGGATGTGGATGCTCATTTAAAGGAAAATATGAGTCGTCAGGGCGAGCTTCCTCAAGGAGAGCTGTGGTCGACGCCTACTATCACGCAAAACCCCGCCCAAGTCCCGCCTACTATCTTGACCGTGATTTATATCAAACAATTCTGATATAAATAATAATGGTAAACCGTGTTATTACAATAAATACGCGATGAAAATCAATTCGTATTTGGCATCTACTTTCCAATAGTTTGACGGCCTCGTTCAAAGTGAACCATAGTGCAGTGTTCTAACGTCAGCGGATCTCGTGATTGACAAACGTTCAACCAATAGGAGGACAAACTAGAGAGATAGTCATGATTGACAGCTCAGTCCACCAATCCGGTATTTTTCTTAACCTCAGCCACAGCGGGCAGCGGGCAGGTGATGTTGCTGTGTTGAGTGGAGTAATTGTTAAGAACATTTTATCCTGTTTATCCTCTGACCGTGGACCACTTTATTCTTTACTTCACGATAACAACTATATTATGTATTATAAATAATATACAGAGCGGCCAAAAAACAACAATCTACAAGGGTACAAGCCTATTTTTATTTATTTTTTGCTTCATGACAGTTAGTACATTTTATATGTTAGGGTTATTAATGACCTGCTCTCTTCAGCTTGTCAAGTGAATCCAGTTTACACAGTTCTATTCTACCTATAGTGGTGTATACTGTTCTGAAATCAGCATTTTGCATTTATCATTAAAAATTATATTATCAGCTTCACAAATTTGGAGAAAAAAAGAGAAAACATTTGTACAATGTAGATGAGGCACCACCAGATAATAATTAATTTAGGTAATTTATTATTACTTTGTAAAAAGCATAATTTCTATATAAAATTAGATGAAGACATAGTTTTACTAATACATTTTTTATTGTTAATACATTTTGTGTGAAGGAAGAATGTAAGGAAACATACAAAAACACATTTTTCATTGTAAGCCTAAAATCAGAATGCATATACTGACATCGTGTGGACACTTCAGGCTTGCGACAGTCGTTTGAACCCGCCCACAACATCGACGCGATTTTATGTTACCCAATCGCAAGCATGCGCTGCTTCTCACCCATTATTGACGTTGAATACAACCAATAGGAGAGCTCGATTTTAACTTCCGGGGAGCGCTATAAACTTAAGGCCTAACCACACGATTCGCCGACGTTCAGTTACCAACATCGAAAGGTAATTTGTTTTGTTTACATCTTTAATAACTCTTATTTGTTCAACACATGGTAGTTAATGGTACTCCCTTCCGGATTTAATCTATTTTAGAGGCCATTTTAGTAACAAATCTAAGTATTTAAAACGGACAGCTGTAGACACCCCGCGCTTCTCTAGCCGTAACGTTACAGCCTGAAAGGCTCAAAGCCTAAATGCGAAAACGAACCGGATTTGCGTACAAACAGCCTCGTATGTCAAGCACCACATGTATTCCAAGACCCCATAGCCGTAGATATTCTAGATACTTTTGAAAAAATGTGCTTTGGACCGCTCGTTTAGATCAGAAGATCGGTTTAGATGGGACAGCGAATGGCGGCTCCATTGTCTGCACGCTGAGCGACAACGTTAGCCAATTGGCTGAATCGGAGCTGGTTTTAACCTTATAGCAACTTGTATTATGGAGTTTAAGGTTCTTGGCCTATAACCATTTTCACCATGTAGGTACGATTTACGAACAAATAATAATTTAAAGAGAGCAATATAAGTGATGATTTAAGGATAATTTCGAGGAGTTTGGATAATGCTGCTTAATTTCCATTCATTAGTTTAGGCCAGTGGTTCCCAAACCTGTCCTGGAGGCCCCCCTGCCCTGCACCTTTTGTATGTCTCCCTTATCTAACACACCTGATTCCACTCATCAGCTCGTTAGTAGAGACTGCAAGAACTAAATTGGGTGTGTCTGATTAGGGAGACATACAAAATGTGCAGGGCAGGGGGTCCTCCAGGACAGGTTTGGGAACCACTGGTTTAGGCTGTTTATTAGTTTAACACTGAGCAGCATTTTGGACTTTTTGATCTATCTATCTATCTATCCGTACTCATACACACACACTATGGTCGCCTATATTGTAGCAGATCATGTTTATATATTTATTGGTATATTTTGTGTAACTCTGTCATTTACATCTTTACGTTCCCCTGTGTCTCCAAAAGTTACCATGGCCGAAAACGATGTTGATAATGAGCTGTTGGACTACGAGGAAGACGAGGAGCCGCAGACCGCCGTGGACAGTGCAGTCCCAGCCGTCAAGAAGGAGGTGAAAGGCTCCTATGTCTCCATTCACAGCTCCGGCTTCCGTGATTTCCTCCTGAAGCCAGAGCTGCTCCGCGCGATCGTCGACTGTGGCTTTGAGCATCCTTCTGAGGGTGAGGATTACTGTGAAATTTTTTAAAGCTTTTTAGAGTACACTGCTGTGTAAAAAGTGATCTAGTATTAGTACATCTATTATATGAGCAGTGTATAAATTTCAAATGGCTTTGTGAGTATAAATAGCTACCATATTCAAAAACGTGAGGTGATGTGTAGCCAAGTATGGTGTCCCATACTCAGAATTTGTTCAACCCATCCAAATGCACACACACACAGCAGTGAGAAGTGAACACGCACACCGTGCACACTTGGGGTGGGAGAAAAAAAATCTATCCATCGATGCATCGTGATTCTCTCTCTCCAACGATTCTGGATCAATTCGGAGAATTTCAGAATCGATTCTGAGCTTAGTTTTTAACCAGATGCGCGATGAGGCTGAGTTTGCTTTAGAAACACCCGTTTCTGCTTGCTTCCAATTACGCACACACACACACCACTCGAACCTTCTGTAAATTAATCTTTTAGGGCTGTCGATTTTAATCGACTATTCGATTTTTAAAAATCCTCGACTTCATTTTGCTTGTCGACTAACAGGCAAAATACCGGAAGTGCCATATTTCGCGGACGAGAATCCATAAAACACATTATTAGACTGTTTCCCAAGGCTACATGATGTATTAAACCCATTTAAAAATCATAATTAAGCATAATTGTGAATTCACAAACACTACGATTTAATTAAATAATTATACCATGCAGTTCTAATACAGTATATGCACTTTAATTATTTACATGCATGTAGGTTAAGTACGTGCGTCACACAGCGGCTCCGTTCACAGTAGTTCCACAGGAACTGTTATTATTTACATGTGTGGAGCATCTCAAACTCCATCTCTGCATGTTGTTGTGAGTTTGGGTTTATTATAACGTTCATCTGGGAACGCAACGTGCGCCATTTCCTCAGATTTGTAAGGTAAATCATTTATAAATCCACGCAAACACAGAATGCATAATTATCTCGCGGTTTCAAAATAAAAGCTCATTTTAAAGGCTATTGTTCACTTGCATCTATTTTTATTACCACAAAAAAATAATTATAGGGCCCTATGAAATCCGTTTTATTTCCAAATACATTTTTTCTTCATTTAAATTTTTCTATACTCTGTTTTAATGGTTAAATTAAATTCTATTAATCAAAAAGCCTGTCTAATTAATTGAGTTTTACAGTTTTATCTTTACCAATCTCATATGCGAGTGATTTACTGGCAATGTAGAGGGTTGCCCAACCTTTCTTTAGTCGCGGCACCCTTTGGAAATTTTAACAAATTTGTGGCACCCTACAAAATTAATTGTCACAATATTTGAATTTCTAACTTCGATATGATAATTTGAAAAGTGTAGATATTCAGTATAACAGGGAAGAACTGCAGAATATAATGTCATACAGATATTTTTAATATTATAAAAAGAAATGTCTATCAATGGTGGCAATCAGTAGGCTAATTTCTAATGAAGAGACCAATTTATATGACAGATTTTAATGTAGGCTTTTATTCATATGTAAACATTGTGAGATAGCTAGTTATAATGTTAATTAAACAAAGTTTTGCTCACTCAGTGTATTTTTGATTTTACAGCTGGGTAATTTTGTTGCAGTAGCACGAGATGGCTTGATTTAAAACTGAATTGAATAAAAAAAAATGACAAGGAGGCTATGCAGTTAAGAACAAAATAAGAACAAATAAAGAAATTACTAATGATAGCACAAATAAAAAATAATGATAGGCCTACAAATTAAATTGCTTTTTAGTTTTTCGGGTAGGTCTAACACACAGTAGGGCTATTAAGAGATTTTTTTTTATTTTTTTTACCAATTATCCAAATAATGTTTAATCCTAGAAAGCTATTATTATCAGAGGACACGTGAGCATAACGGTTAGCAGATCAATGAATGAGAGGGCAGTGTTACCAGAGTTCCCCATATACCACACCATGTTACAACACAGTAGTGCTATTGCAGACAGAAACAATACTATACTACATCGATGTTTCCTGTCGGCTCAATTTTTGAGTGGACTTTGCTGTTCCGATTCGCATGAACGGTATACGAGTGGAGTGCTCACATAGAGCGTGATAATACGCAGAGCGTCACACCACGTGAAAGTGAAACCTGAGCGGTGAACTAATTTTCGGCAGCCGAAATTTCAGTGCATCTCTAATTATTGGCGACATCAGAAATAGATATTATATAATAGCTGCTTTTTTTTTTAACATTTTAGCAATTTAAAGATATTAAAAAAATGATTTTTTACACGGCACCCCTGCTCTCGACAGGCGGCAACCCAGTTGGGAAACACTGGACTAGAACATGTGGATATGTTGTCTGTCATACACTATAATACTGAACTTTGATTTCAGTGATTTGGACTATAAGATGGACACTTGCTGCTTGCTCTTTGTTGCACTTTACTTTTGCTTAAAAAAAAAAGGATTTCATAGAAATTTGAATTTTAATTGGTTTATTAAAATAGTTTAATAAAATATTCTTAAGTAAAATTGGTGATTTTGTGGAAAATTAATTTAATCAATTAATCAACTAGCAATTAGCTACCTTAAATATAATTTCCCATGATTCTGGGAAGAGACTACAGGTATTAAAATCAACACAATTGGAAGGGTGCCCAAACTTTTGCACAGCCTATTTTTCACATTTGACTATTTCATACAACACCGTACTGCTACACTAAGAGTTTCTGTCTGAAAAACATCACATTATGCAGCTTTCTCTAGAAACTGAATGGCATATCACTATAATATTTTCTTGTAAAGTAAGAGCTAATTATTATGCTGCCGCAGAAGGGTGCCCAAACTTTTGCATAAAACTGTATGTGGTTTGGAATGCAGTGGACATATATTTAAAATATGAACCTCACTAACAGAAGGCTGCTTTCAATTTCAAATGCTGACGCGCACTTTGTTTGTGAAGACTGCTCGCACATGCGGCTGTGCGCGACTCCGTGTAAGTGGTTTAATGCACTTGCGTCTCAAAATGGTTTTATGATGCAAAATTAATGTAAACACAGCCAGTTATGTCTTAAAGGGATAGTTCACCCAAAAATGAAAATTCTGTCATTAATTACTCAACCTCATGTCGTTCCAAACCCGTAAGACCTCCGTTCATCTTCGGAACACAAATAAGATATTTTTTATGCATTCTGACAGCTATAAAATACGACTTTATTCAACAATTTGTCTCCTCCGCGTCACCCTAGCGCCATTTTGGAGAATATCCACTGAACACAAACAGTGTATGTTGTTCTGTGTCAGCCACACCACACCAGGTGACACGGAGGAGACGAATTGTTACTGTTCAAATGTGGAGTTTTGCGCATCGTGTGTGTGTGTGCGCGTGCGTGTGAGAGAGCGCGAGAGAGGGGGAGAGAGGAGAGGAGGTAATTCTGACTTTGCTATGACAATCTGGCGCTTCTGAAGCAGCTACTGTTTTGTTATTAGTTTAAGTATTTGCTATTGACTGTTCAAACGCGGAGTTTTGCGCATCGTTTGTGTGTGTGTGTGTGTGTGTGTGCGCGTGCGTGTGAGAGAGCACGAGAGAGGGGGAGAGAGGGGGAGAGAGGGGGTCACATCACAGTGGAGTCAGCTGTCTTAACCGTGGC
>NW_015505518.1:165854-181351 GCF_001515645.1 Sinocyclocheilus grahami | reverse complement strand
TCTTTTGCACACAAAGTATTCTCGTAGCTTCGTAATATTACGGTTGAACCTCTGATGTCACATGGATTATTTTACAGATCTCCTTGCTACGTTTCTGGACGTTGATCGTGGTAGTACCCTTGCTGTCTAGTGTGGGTCAGAGAGCTGTCAGATTGCATCAAATATATCTTAATTTGTGTTCCGTAGATGAACAGAGGTCTTATGGGTTTGGAACGACACGAGGGTGAGTAATTAATGACAATTTTCATTTTTGGGTGAACTAAACCTTTAAGGGATTAAATGGACAGGACAAACCACATTACTACTTAGATTTCAAAAGAGAACCATGCGTGAATGCAGCTTAAATAGATCTCCCGCTGTCTATGATGTCATAGTAAAAAACAACAGTAAAGATGAAGAAAAATCATTAAGTAGATCAAGAATCATTCTTGAATCGGATCGTGAGGTGATTAAAGATGCCCACCCCTAGTGAACACACACCCGGAACACGCTGCTGTGGTGCCTGGGGAGCAGACGGGGGATTGGTGCCTTGCTCAAGGGTCTCACCTCAGTTGTGGTATTGAGGGTGGAAGAGAGCACTGGTTATTCACTCCCCCCACCTACAATCCCTTCTGGTACTGAGACTCAATTAAATTAATTCTGATCATTCAAGTATCTAGTGGCCACCCATGTTCTTTTAAATTTCAATCCGTATTAAAGAGCAAACATACATATTGATCCAGATGGAAAATCACTTCATGCTGTCTTGGATTCATTGTATTGTCGTGATTAACATTTTATTTTAGTAGTAAAATGTATTAGTATTTAATTTTTTTTCATCTTTCCTTAGTCCAGCATGAGTGCATTCCACAAGCCATCCTGGGTATGGACATCCTGTGCCAGGCAAAGTCTGGTATGGGAAAAACCGCCGTGTTTGTGCTTGCCACACTCCAACAGATCGAGCCAGTGGACGGGCAGGTGTGTATTCATTGAACTAGATCTTGCAAACACAAAGCATTATGGTTTACCTTCCTATATAAGTCAACATATATAATAGTCAAGGAATGCTGGGGCATGTTGGCATGAGCTTTGTTAGCTTGTACAATAACGATCAAAGGTTTTGATGTAATTACAGTAAATTACAAGCATGTACAGTACAATTACAGAAAGTAATTGTGAAAAATTATTACAATATAAGAGTCGATATATATTTTTAAAATGTGTGATTTATTCCTGTCTTCAGTGTTGCATGATCCTTCAGAAATCATCCCATTAGGCTGATTTGGTGCTTAGTTTTTATTGGTAATAGTTATTATTGGTTATCATTATTAATTATGATTATAGTTTTCTTATGGTTTTTGCTGCTGAATATTGTTTTCAGGAATGCTACTCAATGTGTCCATGCTCTGCTGAATAAAAGTGTTAATTTCTTTTTTTTAGAAAATATATAATCCAAATAGTATATTCATAACCCAAACGCTTGAATGATAGTGTATAATCGTTTCCACAAAAATGTTAAGCTTCAACAACTCATTCATCATTGATAAGAAATGTTACTTGAGCATCAAATCGGCATATCAGAATGATTTCTGAAAGATTATGTGACACTAAAGACTGGAGTAATGATGCTGCAAATTCAGTCATGACAGGAATAAATTACATTTTAAAATATATTGAATTAGAAAATAGTTGTTTTAAATGCAGCCTGGCTGAACATAAGATTTTTGAAAGTCTCTTAATTCCTCTTAATTAAACTTGAATTGAATTAGAAAATAGTTGTTTTAAATGCAGCCTGGCTGAACATAAGGTTTTTGAAAGTCTCTTAATTCCTCTTAATTAAACATTCGACCAGTAAAACCTAAAACGGTTTAGGCTGTTCTAATGTTGTTTCAAACACTTCTTGACACAGATCTCAGAAAATGGTTAAGTTCAGCATTAAATCTTCACACTTGCAGGAACTTGAATAACCAGCAATAGACTATTAAGTCCAAATTACAGTGGTTTCGTGTCTGGTGCAGACTTTTACTTTGGATAGAGACTAGTATTAACTCTTGAGGTAGTTATGGATGTTAAGTCAACACACAGTTTCACCCATTTTGTCATTTTCTTCTCTACAGGTTTCTGTGTTGGTTATGTGCCACACACGTGAACTGGCCTTCCAGATCAGTAAAGAGTATGAGCGCTTCTCCAAGTACATGTCCAACGTTAAGTGTGCGGTCTTCTTCGGTGGGTTGTCCATAAAGAAGGATGAGGAAGTGCTGAAAAAGAACTGCCCGCACATTGTGGTGGGAACACCAGGGAGGATCCTTGCCCTCATTCGCAACAAGACCTTGAACCTCAAAAATGTCAAACATTTTGTGTTGGATGAATGTGACAAGATGCTGGAGCAGCTGGGTGGGTTTCATTTTGATATGCATGGAGCTGGATGTTTTTCCATTCACCAGAGGTCTAATTGTGTGTGATTGCATATTAGATATGAGACGGGATGTCCAGGATATCTTCAGACTGACTCCTCATGAGAAGCAGTGCATGATGTTCAGTGCCACGTTAAGCAAAGAGATCAGACCAGTCTGTCGCAAATTCATGCAAGATGTGAGTCATTCTTTGTGTCATTTTATGTACCCACTTCACTCAAACTGTGAATGGTATTCTGAATTGTAAAGTCTCTTCTTTTCTCTCAGCCGATGGAGGTGTTTGTTGATGACGAGACTAAGCTTACCCTGCATGGTCTTCAGCAATACTACGTCAAACTGAAGGACAGCGAAAAGAACCGCAAACTGTTTGACCTGCTTGACGTTCTTGAGTTCAACCAGGTAATTGTAATTTCAGCACATTTTCACAGTCATTGACCTTGAATGTGACCACTGTCAAACATTTTGTGTTGGATGAATGTGACAAGATGCTGGAGCAGCTGGGTGGGTTTCATTTTGATATGCATGGAGCTGGATGTTTTTCCATTCACCAGAGGTCTAATTGTGTGTGATTGCATATTAGATATGAGACGGGATGTCCAGGATATCTTCAGACTGACTCCTCATGAGAAGCAGTGCATGATGTTCAGTGCCACGTTAAGCAAAGAGATCAGACCGGTCTGTCGCAAATTCATGCAAGATGTGAGTCATTCTTTGTGTCATTTTATGTACCCACTTCACTCAAAAACTGTGAATGGTATTCTGAATTGTAAAGTCTCTTTTTTTCTCTCAGCCGATGGAGGTGTTTGTTGATGACGAGACTAAGCTTACCCTGCATGGTCTTCAGCAATACTACGTCAAACTGAAGGACAGCGAAAAGAACCGCAAACTGTTTGACCTGCTTGACGTTCTTGAGTTCAACCAGGTAATTGTCATTTCAGCACATTTTCACAGTCACTGACCTTGAATGTGACCACTTGTCAACTCAACGGTTTGTTTGGATTATTTATAGGTGGTGATATTTGTCAAGTCAGTTCCGCGATGCGTGGCTCTCTCTCAGCTGCTGGTTGAACAGAATTTTCCTGCCATTGCGATCCACAGGGGAATGGCTCAGGAAGAAAGGTGAGACATTTGTTGATCCAGTGATCTTGGAATGGTTTGGGAAGAAATACAAATGCTGAAGACGTTTCTCCTTCTCTTTCACGCAGATTGTCCCGGTATCAACAGTTTAAAGATTTTCAACGGCGGATCCTGGTGGCTACTAATCTGTTTGGTCGTGGGATGGATATTGAGCGTGTTAATATCGTTTTCAACTATGACATGCCTGAAGATTCAGACACGTACTTACACAGGGTATTTATGCATGATGTGCTGTGGCATTTATCAGACTGAGAGATGTAATAGTAACTACCCAACCCCAAAATTCAAACTAGGGCTAGGGTCGGAAAAATGCACAACTTAAGATTGTTAAACTCTGTTTTCTTCCTTCCTTTCAGGTTGCTCGTGCTGGTAGGTTTGGCACAAAAGGATTGGCCGTCACCTTTGTATCAGATGAGACGGATGCAAAGATCCTGAATGATGTGCAGGACCGTTTTGAAGTCAATGTCGCTGAGTTGCCTGAGGAAATCGACATCTCCACCTACAGTAAGAAATTTATCAGCACAAGAAATATGCATTGAAATTCTATGTTGATCCTTTTAAGTTGAAGATAAGGGAGTATCTGCTGATGCAGATAGCAATCCTGTACTTTTTTTTTACCACACATTGCTTCATTAGAAATAAAAAGGAAACAAAAAATTGACTAAAATATTTTATATGCACATGAAACTTAACTGTAATTCCAGTGAAAATCTGAAATCTAAACGAATCAAAATCTGAAATGTAAAAGTGAATGTGAGTAGACTTAACTGCATATGTTAAAATCTTAATTAAAAAAATTGACTACAAATTGCTGTGTCACAAGACTGTCAGTGTCAATCTTAAATTCAAGATTGTTCTATATAATAATAATAATGAACTACAGTCATCCTCAAATACAGTAATCTTGAACAAAAAACACTTTATATACAAATTATGCATAGTAATGGAAACATTGAAACATGTTGGAGAGAGAGTTTTATCCAGACGGATGCAACACATCAGCATTTAAATGCTGTTGAATTGCTTCAGGAGACTTGCACTTTAGTGCACAAAAATGTTTGTTTTTGTATGCCTGATACTGAGACTCATCCCTAGTTTAGGAAGACTCAGGTTTGATAAAAAAAATTTTTTTATACTATAAATGTATAATTGCAGCTTCCCTCCTAATGTTTCTCTCTCTTTCTTTTTCTCTAGTTGAGCAGTCCAGATGAGCTAGATGTGTGAAGAAGTTGTGGTGGCTGTTGTCCAGCTCTCCCTATCTGTGTCGTTTCTGTGACCGCGGGAAGAGAGAACCACCCAGTTTTATTTTCATATGGTCATGCCCAAAAAGCCTCTTCTCCATTTGTGTACTTTATTTTATTGTTCCAGGGGATCGGTGGGGAATACTTTTATACTTCTGTTAATTGTGGTTGTTTGTTGGTTTGAGAATTAAAAACGTTTTATACTACATAAGTTATCTGTGCTTACTTATTCTACAGTATTTTTGAAGTGATTTATAGGTGGTGTCATTTTTCAGTGATAAAATGATTTCTTCTATTCCAGTTTAACGTACAGACTGCTACCTTTGTGTGGACTGTCATAATTTTAAGAAAAGAACAAAAAAAATGATAAAATCTAATCCAACCTGCCTAGAAGTTTAGATAATCAATAGATTTAGAGATATAGATTTTACATACTGAATTTATAAACCTGTCAAATGTTTATTTATTGTCTGGCGCACTCTATTGGTCAACTACTTTAAAGCTTGCTTTCGTTTCACACTTTTAGTTTTGTAGTTGTATCAATTCTGTGAGTATAGTTTAACATGGTTTGTCCAATTATTATTATTTTTTTTTTTCTGTAAACCTCCTTTTCTCACACCAAAAATGTGCCAATCTAGCTGTGAAAAATATCAATATATTTGAAAATGGCAAAACCATGTACCTAAGAATTCAAAAATATTTAACGGGGACTATTTTCTATCTTTCAAAGACTTTATATGCTCATCACTAGATGGCGCCAATTGCCCATTCTGCCCTGCTTTTAAAGAAAGCGGGATAGGCTGTGTTCCGATTGGCAGGGTCCCTACCTAGTGTTCTCTGCTCTCTACTCCTTGAGGATGGAATCTGTTGAGATTCACTTCGCTTAACAAAAACCATTCATTCAATACTCGCTGCAATGTTATCAAATGGGAGTTGTGCATATTTTAAAGGAATGGGTAACCCAAAAATGTAAATTTGCTGAAAATGTACTCATTGGCCAAGTTGTAGATGAGTTTGTTTCTTAATTGGAACAGTTTTTAAGAAATCTAGCATTACATTACTTGCTCACCAATGGATCCTCTGCAGTGAATGGGTGCCGTCAGAAAGAGTCCAAACAGCTACGGTCCATCTGTTAACATCTTGTGAAGTGAGAAGCTGTGTGTTTGTAAGAAACGAAGCCATTATTATTTTCACTTTAAAACACAAGTATAATAAAATATCCAAAATACAAGGACATAATTCATAATAATGCTTCCACCAGTGGAAAGTCCATGTTCTCACATGAAAATCCACAGACATATTTAAAAATGTTTTGGTCAGTATTTGCCTGCCAACGGTGCTAGATTTGTGCATGTTTCTCTCCTGATTCAGATGGCTTTTTCACCAGAGAAAACAATATTATGAATGGTAGAGTCATATTTTAGCTTATTAGGTGCACACTTCATATAGCCCTTGCAATGTCATTCTACCTAGAGGCCAAAATCTGATGCAAGGGGCATGAAAATAATATATCAGTAGGCCTACTATATACAAAGTATATTCAAGTGGTGTATATTCAGAAATATTTGTTGTATAAAAACCCTATATATAGCGAAAACTGTTTTGCATCAAAACATATGCTTTTCATTTTCATACTATTTAAACCTAAAATGAGAGAGAAATGCCTCTTTTAACCAGTCTGTCAACGCTTGACAAAAGCAGGGGCAGCAAAGATAGGCTAATAGCAAAATAATAGAACCCCCTTGAAATAAGGCATGTTTTAGTGGGATAAACGATATGCCATCAGTATTGAGTGATGAGTATTTGTGTTAGAATTTAAAACACTGAGAAGAACATTTCTCAATGCTAGACATTTGTTGCGCTCTATCGGAGGACCTTTACTGGCTTTTAGAGATGTATGTGAGATTTTTCTGTATCCACCAGTAGTAAAGTACATACCATAAAAATGCACTGTGATCCCCCTGTGCATGAAAGCAACAAACGTAGTATTCAAGGGTCAGGACAGGTAAAAACTAATGTCCAGAAATAAAGTGCCAGATAACAAATAAATAAAATTGAAGTGGTTGTTTAGCAGCTCATGTCTATTAGCTCTGAGGCCAAAATAAAATATGTTTTAGTTCATCTGTGCTAAATTGTACATTTAAAATATGCCGTTTTAATATGCCGTTAAAATATTGCTGAATCATTTTCAGTCACAAGCATATCCAGTTTTTGCCAAATTACATCCTCCATTAAAATATGTATTTCCCTCTAAAACCCCCTACTTCTGACCAGTAATAGTAAGTAACACGGTTGATGGCTGTGACAAAGAACTAAAGGATAATGACTAATAAACAACGTCATGTGCCGCCCTAAATGCATGTTTCAAAAGCAAACAGGTCAACACAGGAAAAAACAAAACAAAAAAACTGCACTCGTCATGTGATTTCTTCAGGTTTTTACAGTATACTTAAATTTTTTGAGACAGCATGTCCCTCTTACAGAACAAACAGTATAGAGATCTTGTTCATTTACTGTGTTAACAAGTATTTTCAAGGTGATGTTATTAGATGTATTAGTATGCTTTCTGTATATTTTGCATTGTTTATTGTTAACTAGGCCACTCCAACATGCAATTCTTCCCTCTACATCAGGGGTGTCAAACTCAAGGGTCGGAACCCTGCAGAGTTTAGATGCAACCCAAATTATACACACCTGATCCAGTTAATCAAGTCCGTCAGGCTTATTTGAAAACTAGAGCTGCATCCGAAAGCCTAGGCAGTTGACTTGCTGCCTCTCTGCCTTATCAGGCAATGACTTTGCAGGCAGCGTTTTTGCAAGGAGGCACCTCGTGAAACTGATTTCAGACAGTCTTCTGAGGCAGCATAATGGTTTAATGATCTACAACAAAATAGAACGAGTTTTGTTGATAACTTAACAAATATTTAATTACTATAATACTGGTTATTTCTCGCTAGAAATAACATCAAAAGTGCAACTGGATCAGGTGTGTATAAAAGTTAGTCAGAAATATACATTTACACACAAACTGACCACCAAACACAACTTTCAGATGCCATCTTTATTTTTTATCCCAACCATCACAGAATGGGACGCACAGGATTGTGGGATATCAAAGGCAGTGAAGGATACATCTATGCTGCCTTCAAAATTCGATCAGAAGAAGGTACCTCCGGAGACCGGAAGTAAAGCAGAATTTGGATTGGGACATGCCTTGATGCCTTCCTGCCTTGGAATGCTGCCTCCGAAGGCAGCATTTTAGAGCTTTCGGACGCAGCATAGGAATTGAGTTTGACACCCCTGCTCTACATGGATTAAAAAAGTTTACTGTACTCTAAACTTCCTTTTAGGCATGCACAATAATCATAGTACAAAAGAGTATTTAAAAGTCAGTATTAGTATTTAGTCAGCCACCAATTGTGCAAGTTCTCCCACTTAAAAAGATGAGAGAGGCCTGTAATTTTCATCATAGGTATACCTCAACTATGAGAGACAAAATGTAGTATTTGTAGTATTAAATAAGTATTTGGTCAATAACAAACTTTTATCTCAATACTTTGTTATATACCCTTTTGTTGGCAATGACAGAGGTCAAATGTTTTCTGTAAGTCTTCACAAGGTTTTCACACACTGTTGCTGGTATTTTGGCCCATTCCTCCATGCAGATCTCCTCTAGAGCAGTAATGTTTTGGGGCTGTCGCTGGGCAACACGGATTTTCAACTCCCTCCAAAGATTTTCTATGGGGTTGAGATCTGGAGACTGGTTAGGCCACTCCAGGACCTTGAAATGGTTCTTACGAAGCCACTCCTTCGTTGCCTGGGCGGTGTGTTTGGGATCATTGTCATGCTGCATTGTCACCCAGCCACGTTTCATCTTCAATGCCCTTGCTGATGGAAGGAGGTTTTCACTCAAAATCTCACGATACATGGCCCCATTCATTCTTTCGTTTACACGGATCAGTCGTCCTGGTCCCTTTGCAGAAAAACAGCCCCAAAGCATGATGTTTCCACCCCCATGCTTCACAGTAGGTATGGTGTTCTTTGGATGCAACTCAGCATTCTTTCTCCTCCAAACACGACAAGTTGAGTTTTTACCAAAAAGTTCTATTTTGGTTTCATCTGACCATATGACATTCTCCCAATCCTCTTCTGGATCATCCAAATGCTCTCTAGTGAATACACTCTATTCGTCAAGGATAACACAATAAAGTTTAAAACAAAACTTATTTCCATTGTGGTCCTTGATGTAAAGTACAATCTTCACTCCCGGTAACAGGTACACTGGCACTGCATTATAAATACAAAAATTACAATAAAATTCCACATTTACAAAAATGTACAGTCACAAATAACTACGTATGTAATACAAATTCATCAACAAAACAACCTACTTAAGAACCAACTTTTAGCTTTTAAACTAAAACTAATCATATTTGAAATACCTTTAATGTCCAGAGGTAACTTATTCCACAAAAGTGCCCCAGAATATCTAAAAGACCTATGACCATAAATAGTTTTAAAACGACATAATGTAATATCCATGAGACTTTGCCTAGTTTTATAACAATGTTGCTCATTTACCCTAGGAAAAAATACATTAAAGTATGAAGGAGCTCTGTTATTGATAATCTTATGTATCATTTTTAATTTAATATGTTCTAGTCTGCTTTCTATAGGTAACTAATCAAGACACTTAAAATGGGAAAACGCCACATGTGTAAAACGATTAAACCCTGAAACTAACCTTATCAATTTATTCTGAGATTTTTGTAACTTATCCAACCAACCACGAGACAAATCAGACATCCAAGAAATACATGCATATTCGAAATGACATGACACTAAACATGATGCAAGTAATTTTATATTCTGTTTATCAAGAAAACTAACATGTCTGGCAAGACATTTTGTCCTAGCATTAAGCTTACCCAGAACTTTCATAGCCATACTTACACCACTTAAATCATTGTCAAGGACACATCCAAGATAATTAACAGAAGTTATATTTGATATTAAACAATCCCCCACCTTAACAGACATCTTAGAAACCTTATTCAAATTATTTTTAGACCCAAATAATATGGATTCCGTTTTACCTAAATGCAACATCAGTTTGTTTTCAGAGAGCCAGTCTCTTACCTTACAAAGCTCCTTACCTAAATGCACTTTGTATCCTACCAACATCATTATCTGAAATTAATAAAGCAGAATCATCAGCATATAAAAACAAACTACAATTACAAACTGCTTGCATGTTATTAATATATAATAGATACAAAAGAGGGCCTAAATCACTTCCCTGAGGGACTCCATTTTCAACAAAAGTTTCCTCAGAAAGAACCCCATCAATTTCTACTCTCTGAACTCTCCCAGTTAAATAAGAATTCAACAAGGCTATCACTTTACTTGAAAAACCCATGACACTTAACTTGTCTAAAAGTATTGAATGTTTTACAGTGTCAAACGCTTTCTGGAGATCTAAAAGTACCATACCACACATTTTATCTTCATCAATCTGCCTCCTTATAAAATCTGTAAAATAAAGTAAAGAAGTATCAGTTGAATAAGATTTCCTAAAACCTGACTGAAAATCATAAATTAAACTACTCTTACTTAAATACCCATACATCTGTTTATACACAATTCTTTCTAAAAATTTTGAGGTCACATTAAGAATGGAGATTGGACGATGGTTTCCAGGATTGTATCTGTTACCTTTTTTGAATAACGGAATAATTTTAGCTAACTTCATATCAGATGGAAATATACAATTTTCCAAGGAAAGATTAACAATAAATGTAATAGATGGAGCTATAATATCTGCAGCATCTCTTAAGAATCTAGCTGGAATATTGTCCAGCCCAAGTTGACTTGGACACTTGAAGCTGTTGAAACAGCTTGAAGCTGTTTTCTAGATCAGTTCACCATGCTTTTCTTAGATAACTCAGAGCTGCTTACAATGCGAAACCTTAGATTTCAAGGAAAATGATGTAGGATTTTTTTGCTCAGATATGTTAAAGAATGTACCTCTCCCATACAAAGTTGAGGAAATGCAAGCAGGAAGAAATACTTTGTTTTTCCCAGAACGATTGATGGTTTCAATGAGTTGTCTCATAAACAAACGTTGTCGTAGTTTGTTTATTTCAGTGACTGCTTGGCAACATAACTTCCCCATTGGAAATGATGGAGTAAAAGTCATTATCAAACATAAAGTAATTCTTCGTCAAAACAAACATAATCATCTCAGTGATCAATTCGACAGGTTTATAGGAATAATCCGAATTTATGAAAAAAGTGATAGCTTCCTCCTTATGAGGGATAGATGTATGTAAAGAGGAGGTGTCTAGAGTTACCAACCAATCCTTTTCTTCAATTTGTATTGATTGTCTTTTAATCAACAATTCTTATCACTCAACATTTCCTTCACTTTTATCCTATATATTTATTTATCCTTTATCACTATACCCCCTCCTTTAGCTGCTTTTTGAACAACGATAGAATAATTTTTAAGTGAGTTCCTGTGAATGCCAATCATAGATTTTTACTAATATTGTTCCTAATCTGTATTATTATCTCGATTCAATAATTCCTCCACTTCGTAATCAACCAATCTACAAAAAGTATTCACAGAGGAATGAGAAGTTAAAGGAGTAAATGTACTTTTTGGTTTAACAACCCTGGAGAGAGTCTCAGTTTGGGCCGAAAATGATGGTCCAAAAAAATATTATAATTTAATATGTAGATTTTGGTTATGAAATACATAAAATTAAAGAGACCAAATGTATTGCTCTCATTTAAAGTTGAATAACATTTCACAGTTTACAGAATATTGTAAATATGTATATTATTGTCACAGTGTGCCTACGGTGAGGAGCGAGGAACGAGGAATGAGGAGAACGCAGGAGAATCACAACCAACAGTCTTTAATGACATCAAGGGAAACACACGTATAGGAGACGGGATCGACATTCAAGACAGCACGCCAGACACTAGGAAACACAGGGTTAAACAAAGAAGGAAACTAATGTGACACACCTGGGATAAATGGAACTAAACGGGGAACACCTGGAACAAATTATATTAATAAGGACAGGAACGGAAAGGACCAAATAAGGGCATAGGAGGAACACGGGGGAAAACCAGGACATGGAGCACGTGTGGAACAAAACACAAGAGACAGAAACAGAGTCTGACAAATTATATGTGCTGTTATGTTACTTGTGTAAGCTTTTGTGGTTCTGTGGTTCTGTATGTAAACCAGTTGATCCTTGGTGGAGTAGTGCTTTTGAAATCTAGACATTTTTGTCATGCATGATGTGCAATGTATCAATGAGTCTTTCTGTGCATATCATGCAGTTATGTTATGGGACTGTAGCGGTGAAAGCGTGTGTTTTTGCTATTTCTGTCCTTACAATTGTAATAGACTTTTGTAATGAGTGATCTCATTGTTAACAATAGAGGGCCAAAACAGAGCAGTGTGATTTCAGTAATAATCATCCTACAAACTTCTGTAACATTTTATTTTGATAGTCCACTTTAGGCATTCTACTAACTACAAGTAACATTACAACTACAAGTCAACTATCAGTTATTAGAATAATATAGTAGACTGTCTGCTTAATATCTGCTAACACCTTATTTTGATGGTTCCCTAATGCAAGTACGTGTCAATTTTACTAACCCTAACCCTAATCTAACACTCTGAGAGTTAGTTGACATGTAGTTGCAAATTATTTAGTTGACATGTTGATGCAAAGTTACTTACTTAATAGAATGTCTTAAGTGGACTACTGAAGTAAAGAGTAATATTAAAGCTAAAAAATTAGTATATCTTAACCCATTAACGATCTTAAGATGGTTTTATAATCAATACCATATAAATGCTTCAAGCTCTGCAATTTTTTCTATGACAGTTTTGTAGATTAAGTATCTTACAGCACTGGAGATGTTTTTGGTGTTTGTTTACGATGGTCTTTTGAGAGGCTCCTTTTGTTTTCTAGTTAATTTCTTAGTGGCTGTGATCAGAGACTTCCTTACAGGGCAAGAGGACGTGTCTGCAATGATTGTACACACAGATGAGGAGGCCTGTGAGGCCGGTCTAGTGTTGGTGGTTTTATCAGGTTCAGTGGTATCTTGGCACACTATGATCTCTGATAACTTGTCAACATACAATCTTTCGACATGGCTTACATTTTTGTGGCTTGTGTTTGTTCCTTGGTTTACGCAAGCTGTAAAACTTGACATGCAAGTTGAGGTTTTGAGTGCAAGATTCCTACAAGACATGTCATGTTTCTGTCTGGATTGCAGATTTTGGAAAGCTTCCTAATGGTCTAGTGACGTTAATGCAGAGAAGACAAATAGTTTGAAGTTTATTTACTTTTCTGCTTAGCAATACTGAGACTGAATTATAGCAGAAAGTACATTGAGATAAAACCGCAAGGAAAAAACATAAAATACAAAGATACCAGAGACATATAAAAACTAAATTTTCAAAACAAATTCAATAATACTACTAAAAAAAAAAGATATACATTTGCACATACTTAAGCAAAATATACATCTATTAACACACGCAAATAAACATAAAAAGTTTTAAAACGTTCAAGTACAACTGCAAAAAGAACCCTAAGCATCCACATTACATTCATTGAACAGTCTAACATCAAATGGGATGGTAGAGCAAGCATAACGTTTTGTCCTTGCTTTGAATAATGTCAAATTGCTTTGCTTCCTAAGAAGCCGACCAGTTTTTCTACCCCTGGTTGGTGGAAAAAGATCATGAAGAGGATGATCATTCTGGGTCATCTCTTGTATTAATTTGATGGTGGCTCGCTCTCTCCGACCTTGTAAATCAGGTAGATGTATTGATGTGTTGGTAAATCTCTCAATGATTCGTTGTGTTCTCTTTTGCATGCTTTCCAGCAAAGCTGCTTGCTTTTTTTGTGCAACCAACTAACAGCACATTTGCATACTCCAGACAGGTTCTGATCAAGGAGCAATACGCACTGACTAAATCATCAGCAGAAGCTCCATGTTTTGCAAAAACTGTCAAAAAGTGAAGACGTTGAGATGCCTTTTTTACACACTCGGCATGTGATAATTTCCGTTTAATTGACTGTCAAGATGATACCCTAGGTATTTTGACTGTAATACCACAGGAACCTCCTGTCCTCCCAGTATGAGTGGTGGTGGTTGTATTGATTTTTTTGCAAAACATATCCTTATTTCGACAGATTTGTTTCCATTTAAGAACATGTTGTTATTTTGTGCCCAAGTTTCCAAAGCAAGTGCCTCCATTTCCATATTTTTGTCTGTTTCTATGTCTTTTAACTTTACAGCTCGTGATATACCAATATCATCTGCATAAACTGTGTCCAGTGTATCACCAAAAATGACTTTGCGGGTTGACATATGAAGTAAAAACAGGCATGGGGACACAACTCTACCTTGGGGAACCTCCGATGTCACAACTTTCCATTCACTGCTTTTACCATTTGCAGCCACCCTTTGTCGTCTTCCTGTTGTGTAGCTAAACAACCAAGCCAACAACTGTGGAGGTTAAGTGTTGTTAAATGCTGAAAAAGCCTTGCATGGCAAACTCGATCAAATGCTTTTGACATATCTGCCAATAACACACGGACCATAGTTGGTTGTTGAGAGTCTGTCTCCGTTAGCCATGTATGTATATTCTTGACCAAAGCATTCGTTGTGCTGTGTTTAGGCAGATAAGCATACTGATTGTTGCATTCTTTCAGAACTGTTGGCATAAGTTTCTTCGAGACAAACCTCTCTTACATTTTATGCAAGAAGTTAAGGAAATTGGTCTCCAGTCAGATTTTTAATTTGGTCGGGCAACCTTTGGGACTGGGCATATATTAGCTTCTTTCCATGCATTTGGTAGAATACCCACTTGATATGAGGTATTGATAAAACCTCATATAAGAAAAAATAGGAAACAAGGTACTACTTGCCAACATTTCGGTGTAAGCCGAGTACAATGATTACCTTTTTTTTCCAGAATCGGGAATCTTGCCTTCCTTCTTCCTTTAAATGTAAGGAAGATGTGTTTCAACTGAGTAGGAAAATAATGTCTTACATAATGAGATTTATTTCCACTCATAAGATGATATGTTACAACAGTTTTAATGAAGTTGCTGAATAAATAACAGTAAAAGTACTGTAGTGTTTGAGGTATAGTGGGTATATGTAGATGTAGGTAATGATCTGAATATGTTCAGGGTGCAAATATACTACAGTAATATTTTTATTGTTTTTGAAAGAATCCCTTATGCTCCCTTAAGGTTAGATTTATTTGATCAAAAATAAAGCAAAATCTATAATATTGTGAAATATTATTACAAGTTTTCTATTTGAATATATTTCAGAACATAACTTTATTCCTGTGATGTCATTACTCCAGTCTTCATTGTCACATGAACCATTCTGGAAAAAACACCAATTATGATCAATTTAGAAAATATTTGATCTGCCTAGTTTTTTGTAGAAACCATGCTACTTTTTTAGTTCAAACGAACAGCATTTGTGATAGACATCTTATCTAACAAAGTAAAAAAAAAAAATCTGTCACTTTTGATTGATTTAATTCATAAACGTAAAGTATAAATTTCTTTAAGGAAAGGAAATATTACTGACCCTAAAACGTTGATATTGGTAGTATATATATATATATATATATATATATATATATATATATATATATATATAT
>NW_015505518.1:162306-165793 GCF_001515645.1 Sinocyclocheilus grahami | reverse complement strand
ATACTCCAGACAGGGTCTGATCAAGGAGCAATACATACTGACTAAATCCTCAGCAGAAGCTCCATGTTTTGCAAAAAGTGAAGACGTTGAGATGCCTTTTTTACACAGTCGTCAATGTGATCATTTCCATTTAATTGATTGTCAAGATGATACCCTATAGGTATTTTGACTGTAATACCACAGGAACCTCCTGTCCTCCCAGTATGAGTGGTGGTGGTTGTATTGATTTTTTTGCAAAACATATCCTTATTTCGACAGATTTGTTTCCATTTAAGAACATGTTGTTATTTTGTGCCCAAGTTTCCAAAGCAAGTGCCTCCATTTCCATATTTTTGTCTGTTTCTATGTCTTTTAACTTTACAGCTCGTGATATACCAATATCATCTGCATAAACTGTGTCCAGTGTATCACCAAAAATGACTTTGCGGGTTGACATATGAAGTAAAAACAGGCATGGGGACACAACTCTACCTTGGGGAACCTCCGATGTCACAACTTTCCATTCACTGCTTTTACCATTTGCAGCCACCCTTTGTCGTCTTCCTGTTGTGTAGCTAAACAACCAAGTCAACAACTGTGGAGGTTAAGTGTTGTTAAATGCTGAAAAAGCCTTGCATGGCAAACTCGATCAAATGCTTTTGACATATCTGCCAATAACACACGGACCATAGTTGGTTGTTGAGAGTCTGTCTCCGTTAGCCATGTATGTATATTCTTGACCAAAGCATTCGTTGTGCTGTGTTTAGGCAGATAAGCATACTGATTGTTGCATTCTTTCAGAACTGTTGGCATAAGTTTCTTCAAGACAAACCTCTCTTACATTTTATGCAAGAAGTTAAGGAAATTGGTCTCTTTTAATTTGGTCGGGCAACCTTTGGGACTGGGCATATATTAGCTTCTTTCCATGCATTTGGTAGAATACCCACTTGATATGAGGTATTGATAAAACCTCATATAAGAAAAAATAGGAAACAAGGTACTACTTGCCAACATTTCGGTGTAAGCCGAGTACAATGATTACCTTTTTTTTCCAGAATCGGGAATCTTGCCTTCCTTCTTCCTTTAAATGTAAGGAAGATGTGTTTCAACTGAGTAGGAAAATAATGTCTTACATAATGAGATTTATTTCCACTCATAAGATGATATGTTACAACAGTTTTAATGAAGTTGCTGAATAAATAACAGTAAAAGTACTGTAGTGTTTGAGGTATAGTGGGTATATGTAGATGTAGGTAATGATCTGAATATGTTCAGGGTGCAAATATACTACAGTAATATTTTTATTGTTTTTGAAAGAATCCCTTATGCTCCCTTAAGGTTAGATTTATTTGATCAAAAATAAAGCAAAATCTATAATATTGTGAAATATTATTACAAGTTTTCTATTTGAATATATTTCAGAACATAACTTTATTCCTGTGATGTCATTACTCCAGTCTTCATTGTCACATGAACCATTCTGGAAAAAACACCAATTATGATCAATTTAGAAAATATTTGATCTGCCTAGTTTTTTGTAGAAACCATGCTACTTTTTTAGTTCAAACGAACAGCATTTGTGATAGACATCTTATCTAACAAAGTAAAAAAAAAAAATCTGTCACTTTTGATTGATTTAATTCATAAACGTAAAGTATAAATTTCTTTAAGGAAAGGAAATATTACTGACCCTAATGATAACTGTGAAAACAAGAATTTCCTGTTTATTTGACGTGCATACGGGCTTTTTATGTGTTTAAAAAAAAACTACACCATTGGAGTTCCCACTATGGATATAATCAGATACTTCACTAATCAGGGACACAGATATTATGTTTAACAGAACATCAGAAAAAAAATAAATAGGTTTCATTGTCTGTGTAATTTAAAAAAAGTATAGATATATTGTTATTGTGTGTGAAATCAAGGATGAGGATGTGAATGAGAAGCTGGACATTTTGTTTTATATAACGTTAGTTCTATGGATGTTATTTTCTGGCATTTATCTTTCAACGGGTCTTTCTTTCCCTTGAGAGACTAGGCGAAAATTGTTGTTTGTCTAAATGACGAGACATTTCTCATATGTTAGCTAGCTAACGTTAGCTTTCTTACTCGCGCTTGAACCCCTGACCAGCGAATTGAGATTTCTTTTGTCTTTTCCTTTTTATGATTACTTTTTCAATCAAGGAGCTGTTGTTTGTGAGGAGTGCAAATGTAGTTTTACTCATAACTTACTGCAGAGTAGAGAAGACGGTGGCGCTAATATGGTGAGTGCAATAATTTAACGACCAAGTTTAATTTAGACATGGCTATTGTTTGAAAAAGTAAGTTTAAGTTAATTAACGGTATAAATACAAAAACGGATGAATATACTTTTGTTCTATCTAGGATCAGAGTCCTCTGAATGACTGTCTTGTTTTGGAAGGAAGAAGAAATGAAAGAGATGCTTTGGAAGTGTAAGTATGGCCCTCATAACTGTGAAATGAGAGCACAGCTATTTAACCCTCATCCGTCCCTCGGGTGACCCGAAACTCATTTTTAAAGATTTTTTAAAAATCGAGCGTTGATCGTTATGAGACTTTGTTACTTTTGCCACACTTGAACTGGGAATACACTAAAGAAAATTTGAGTGAATTTGAGCAGTTTAAGTGGGTGTTATATAAAAAGTATCAAAAGTGTCCTTAGCGGGTCATTTTGACCCGCCACTGGAAAAGCATGGAATTTACGGAAAAATTGCGGATTTTTTTATTTATTTAATTTTGTCACACTTGAGCATGGAGCACACACAAAAAAAATTTTAGTCGATTCGAGGATTCTATGTAGGTGTAATAAAAAAGTAACAAAAGTGTCCCTCACGGGTCATTTTGACCCGGCCATAGGATTGAATGGAATGTCCGGAAAAAAAACTGCATTTTTTTATTTACCGTATTGACCCGAATATAAGACAATGTTTTTTTCTTGGAAATACATCTGAAAAAACGCAGTCGTCTTATATTCAGGGTCTAGACTTTGACATGTCAATAATACACCCACAACAATAGGTAGTGCCAAATACGCATAAAACGAGTGTGCCATGAAATACGTAATGTAATGCGTGTTGTAAAGTTTGCGAGTAAAAACAAAAGAAAAAGAAAAACTTACAGCTGCATGAGTCGTGACTGTCACGTTAGCCTGATGAGACCAAACTCCCTTTGTGATTTTAAAACGTAAGACAGTACCCAGATTTGAAGTCTACAGTAAGATTTAACTTCTATTCTTAATAAGATTTTGGTAAGCTACTATTAGATGGATAGCCTAAATGTCCTAATTCAGATGGGCTACCTGTTTTTTTATTTTTTTAATGGTATATCAAAAAGTGTATATTTTTTAAATGTGATTGTTGGTACATTTTACCTGTTTTTACCATACTTTCAAAACAAAAATTAAAATAGGAAAAATATGCTATATGAAAATAATTGAAGACAAAATGTGTTTTACTGAGAAAAAACAAGATTTGGTTTTTAAAAAG
>NW_015505518.1:153942-161896 GCF_001515645.1 Sinocyclocheilus grahami | reverse complement strand
GCGAGTAAAAACAAAAGAAAAAGAAAAACTTACAGCTGCATGAGTCGTGACTGTCACGTTAGCCTGATGAGACCAAACTCCCTTTGTGATTTTAAAACGTAAGACAGTACCCAGATTTGAAGTCTACAGTAAGATTTAACTTCTATTCTTAATAAGATTTTGGTAAGCTACTATTAGATGGATAGCCTAAATGTCCTAATTCAGATGGGCTACCTGTTTTTTTATTTTTTTAATGGTATATCAAAAAGTGTATATTTTTTAAATGTGATTGTTGGTACATTTTACCAGTTTTTACCATACTTTCAAAACAAAAATTAAAATAGGAAAAATATGCTATATGAAAATAATTGAAGACAAAATGTGTTTTACTGAGAAAAAACAAGATTTGGTTTTTAAAAAGACTTTTCCAAAAGAAACATCTGGAAAAAGGGGGGGGTCGTCTTATAATTAGGGTCATCTTATATTCGGGCCAATGCGGTATTTGATTTTTTTGACAATACAAAATCTGACACAATCCAGAAAAGATGCATACCCAAAGGGTTGAGATTGCAGAATGTCCCCAATGCACAAAAAACTCACATACCCGCACACACACACATGGCACACACACTCCCATTGAGACACATTATAGCATGTATGATGTTTCTGCTGGGAAATGACTGACATTTTGAATTTTTTTTTACTTAACACAGTTAAATTTGAGTGATGGGGTGGAGACCAATGAGTTTATATAATATTTATAGTTTTAAATGTATCTTTTATATTTATTACATATTTATGAAACTGTATAAATATAATATAAATATAAACTGAATATGCGTGTGTTTGGATTCAAATTCAGTATCAATGTAATTATTTTTTTTTTTTTTACAAAATATATTTTTTTCTTAAATGTTTTGATATATATCTGAAAGCCTTAAGATATATCTGAAAGCTTAATGAAGTTTCAAGTTGGTGTAGTTTTAAAGATTTCACTTGTTTGGCTCATTTAAGAATCTTCATAGCAGTGGTCACCAACGTGGTGCCTGTAGGCCGCATGGAGTCTCTGAGTTCCCGCCATGCACGTTCTATAAATAGCCTAAATTAGTGTCAGGCGATAAATTATATCATATCGAGATTATGATCAAATTTATGTTAATAATGATGATATGCTCTGGACATTTTTACTCAATATGGATTAATCTAACATCCTATCACACAACCGAAATAAATGTTACAGCAACCAGTCAGTGCATGTTGCTAATAAGTCTGCATGTTCTGTGTGTCTGTGTGAATGCGTGGAGTAGTTTCATCTGATACACAAACTCAAACACACATGACTCACGGTGTTTTCAGCATCTGCGTCTCAATATATGAGGACATGAACATATGCACTTCATTTTCAGAGCTGCTCTGAGAGTCACTTCACCAGCTTTATGCGGTTTAATTTGAGAAAAAGTACCGTCAAATACATGCTGAAACTAACCCTAACCCTAAAACTGACAGACCTACACGACAAACCGTCAAAATAAATGTCTGGTTTAACTTGAAATTATAACTGAACATTTTTTATGATAAATTTGTACTGAATCATAAAACACAGAATCCATAAAAAATCAAATGGAAAACACTGAATTTAGGGAAAAATAAAATGCATTTCATGGGGCCCTAAATTAAAACGTATCTCCTCTGTGGAATTTCATTGTGAACAAAGTTATGTTTACCTTCATTCTCAAGGTCTAACAAACATGTGGAACGCATTTCCTTCCCCATTAATAGTAAATGAATATCATGATAAATATCAATATTGTATGATAGCCATTTTTTACAAATTTATCTGGAATAATATCTGGATTGATACAATTTTTTAAAATGCTTGTGAGAAATCATTAATGTTTATTAATGGCAAGATATCAAGATATTAAAAGATATTCAGGGAGCCCTCACTCACATAAAGGTTGGAGACCCCTGCTCCATAGATGGTATCAGAGACATTCAGTGACCTAGGTCCTGATGGATCATCATGTTTAAAGCATAAATATGCAGAAATTGTGTCTTTCTTTGTTTTTGTTTTTTTGTGTGTGAAAAAATTTATAAAAATATGCAAATTTTCATAAAAATATCCAGAACTTAATGTGAATAAAATAAAAATGACCAAAAAAACTAAACAATATAAGCTTTCTGGACAAAAAATTTAATTAGTGTCATTTTTGGCCTTCGTGTCATTTTGACCCACAAGGGACACTTTTGTTATAGGTTCGGGAGGGACGGATGAGGGTTAAGCATTAACCCCCGGTTTCACAGACAAACCTTGAGCCAAGTATCAGACTAAAATGCATGTTCATGTTGTCTTAACTGGAAATACCTTGTACTGACACATCTTAAAGTGCCCCTATTATGGGTAATGAAAGGTTCACATTTTGGTTTTGGGAGTCCCCAACAACAGGCTGACATGCATGCAAGGTCAAAAAACACTTTCATTGTCTTATAATATGCATTTATTTTTGCCTTACTTGCTCAATGACTTCCAAACGATTCGCTCAACGATTCCTTTTTCCAAACCCCTCCTTTGCGTGACGCTAATCTTCGGTGATTGGTCCAATTGGTCTCATTTACATTTCATCATGCCTGTAATGCCTGATACAGCAGTGTTTGTGAGCGCAGTGCGGCTTTGTGTACAGCGTTACCAGGGAAACAGCTATTTTTACCGATCCAAAAGCGGCACCTAGTGGTGAAAAAAAGAATTTGCATTTTCATTCAGACAAACGCGAAAAGACCAACAAGTGGGCGGGCAATATGCTAATGTTTCATGTTGACGTCAAAATGAAACAGCTTGAGATTCGTTTTAAAGGGGTTATATGATGCGATTTAAATTTTTCCTTTCTCTTTGAAGTGTTACAAGCTCTTGGTGCACAAAGAAGATCTGTAAAGTTGCAAAGACTAAAGTCTCAAATCCAAAGAGATATTGTTTATAAAAGTTAAGAGTCAACCACGCCTACCTAAAACGGCTCGTTCTAACACACCCCCACATGTCTACGTCACGATGTGGGAAGATTTGCATTTTTTTAGCCACTCTGATCTCCTTTGTTAGTCTGTTCCTGGCCTGGTTATACAAGATTTTATCCCCACTTCTGTAAGCATCCTCTTTGGCGTGACGAAGCTGTTTGAGTTTTCCAGTAAACCACGGTTTATCGTTATTAAATGATAAGAATGTCCTGGTAGGAATGCACATATCTTCACAGAAACTGATATATGAAGTTACAGTCTCTGTGAGCTCGTCCAGATCGGTGGCAGCAGCTTCAAAGACGCTCCAATCAGTGAGGTCAAAACAAGCTTGTAAATCCTGCTCTGCTTCATTAGTCCATCTTTTTACAGTCCTTAGTCCAAATGTTCATGCAAAGAAAGAAGGCGTAACTTTTATTCTCGCTGTAGTATTGTTGCTGCCACCATATCGTGAAGGCGCTGTGTGTTTTGTTGTGAAAGCGAAACTACTTTGTTTGGCCTTCCAAAAGAGGACAATATGCACTTCGTCATGTCTAGAGCTTATCCGTGCTGGTCGCTGAGGAAATACATAAACTTTGCGCTGTGGATCGCCGGATCGGCTTTCACCGTGGACGAAGCGGAGTCCAGCCCGCCGTCGTCACATGTGGTTGCCGCAAGCCCGTCGGCAGCGCCGTTCTCTAACCTGCCCGCCGCCGCTCACTCTAGCCCGCCAACCTCCGCTCACTCTAGCCCGCCGTCCGCCACTCACTCAAGCCCGTCATGTGCGACGCTGTGTTTCGTTGTGAAAGCTAAACTACATTGTTTGGCCTTCCAAAAGAGGACACGACTAGAAATCAGTGGTTAAGTTGTATTTATAACACTGTTCCAGAACAGTTCAACCTCAATATTCAGATGTGTGGACTGTTTCCTGATCCTGGTAGAGTAGACTACAATGCTGGCTGTTCTGACTCACAGACTGTAAGTAGGTTTTTATATTTAAAGAATTTGCCACTGATGATTCAAATGCGAGTTTTGAGCAGTGTGGAGTAGCGCTTGTTGTTTGTCATTTCTTCGATCACATATGCAGACATGGTTTTATGTTTACGCGGCGTGATGCAACGCAACACGTAAAAAGACATTATAAGTCATTATAATACGTAATTATGTCCCCACTGGATGCAACAAATGCCTCGTTTATAATGGGTTTTAATGTTTTTGTCTCATCGCTCCGGCCAGACAGGGCATCACAGTATGGTAGGGGCATACCATTTACGTCACACGCTTGAGGTATTCGGCCAATCACAACACACTAGATAGCTGGCCAATCAGAGCACACCTCGCTTTTCAGACCGATGAGCTTTGTAAAAATCGACGCGTTTCAGAAAGGCGGGGCATAGAGGAGAAACAATAATGTACAGTATGTGGAAAATAATGTATTTTTTGTACCTTAAACACATTTCATTACACCAAATACACAAAATAATGTTATTTTTAGCAACATCATATGACCCCTTTAAAAAACGACTCGTTTCAATGATTCAGAGTCGACTCCTTCTTTTGAGAGACAATAACTTTATACACGGTGCACTTTCAGATTTAAAACTTTGCAGGATGTTTTCATTCACTTAGAGCTGTGTTACACACTGCATGAAAGGTAATTTTCAAAAATCCACAATAGGGGCACTTTAAAATATGTCAGTGGCATTGTCTTGTCTCAAGATGCACACCAGTAAGGTTCTTAAGGCATTTTTATAAAAGCTATTTAAATATCGTAATTTAACTAAGGCCTAGTCCTGGCTTAAGCTAAGCCCTGTCTGTGAAACTGTGTCTCTATGTTCAAACATGGAAGTTATACAAGAACAGAACAATACCCTTGTTCACATCAGGCATGTACATATATTTAAATCACTTTATGCACAAAAATTTACACTTATGCCACCTTCACACCAAAACTCCAGATCAGCTGTGTCATGTCATGTGGGTTAACTGAGACCTGTTCTGAGGATGATCACTTTATTGACTGGCACGCTGCACAAATAAATGTAAACCCTAAAGTCAGATGCCCTTATAAAGTCTGTAACTTTAATGTTTGTTCTTCACAGAAAAGTTGTCAACGACAAGCCTGACATCACTTCGAATGGGACTTCAAAGGCCAGCTCTTTCATGGTATTCAGCTCCAATAAATAGTTTGCAAAAAAGAGACACAGGATAAATGTTTGATGTCATTATTTAATCACATTGGAAGCGAAACTCGCAATCGAAAAGAATCGGAATCGATAAGCAGAATCGGAATTGGAATTGATCAAATTCAAACAATACCCAGCGTTGATCAAGAAAGTCCACATCTAAACCCATCTAGGGTGGGAATCATCTTGGAAGAAAGTTTGGTAATGGATAAACTGACCAATCTCAGGCCTTCAATGTCCTTTTTTTCAGAGTTATTTATGCCCTGCACCTGGACTACCATAAGTGTATGAAAAGCACTTTATATTTTATTCAGCAGGTAATGCTCAACCTCGGACAAGGTGAGCTGGCACCTAAAATTCAGTACTGCCCATATAGCGAACTCAGAGTGCAAATGAACTACGGTATATAGTTTTGATGCTGTTTGTTGTGATTCTGAGATAGACTTAATCATAAATTAATTTGTTAAACTACTTTTTTTCATGTTTTATGGGGAAATGTTTTCAGGATTAAAAAAATTCATGTTTTGTTGTGTTTTCAAATTAACATTTGGAATTGAATTGAAATAAAACAGAAAATTGCATGAATGTTCCTTTATTTGTTTGATTTTTCTTAATTTTCCAGTTTAACAAATTGGAAAAATAAAACAACTGATATAGATTTAACTTGGAAGTTGGTACAATAAACTTAAATATACTACGTGTAATAACTGCAAATTAATTGATATTACAAAACAATTTAAGTTAAATGAACTAAACTTTGCAAGACATTGAAATCTAATGTTAGTTGACCCCTGATCTGAATATTGAACATATACTGTACCTAGCCTGTGTTGTGTTTCTGTGTCCTTTTTGTGCTCTTTTGGATCTCTGCATTCGTCTCAGCTTGCCATGCTTTCTGAGCCTAATATCGTCCCTTTCAGTGCCTGCCTTAACCAAGTGAAAGATATCCTGGTTCATGTCTATGTTATTACATGATTCATGCATTTTCATGGATGGCTCAGTCCATTATATAATGACTCAGAGTTGTTCATGACCTCAGATTAAAATTATCTGTTTCTGTAGCAGTGTTCATAACGGCAAAATGGATTAATGTGTGCCTTTGTTGTTTATGACAGCACAAAAAAATCACTTCTGTTCATATTTTGTAATTCACTTTTATATATGTTCTTTAAAGAATAAAGAAGGTATAACCAGGCACAATCAGTTCAAACAGAAATCTGTATAAACTACCTTTATCTTGATGCCATTTTTTGCATTGCATCACAATTGTCAGAGCTGTCTTAAAATTCTTGGTTTCCAGCTTTTAATTATGAGTTTGAAAATAATGCAAACTATATTTACAAGCTGGAAACTTGTAATTACGGTAAATCTAACATGTTGTGTTTCAGTTACCTTGACTTCCATTGACATATGTTCTACAGAAAAAAGACATTTATTCAGGTTTGGAACGGCATAGTTGGGCTAGCAAATAATGACAACATTGTCTTTTTTGGCTGACCTACAATATCCCTTTAACCTCCACATATAAGAACACTTCATAACGTCTCATAACTAAATTTTTGAATCTGCAGGAAAAAGTTATGGGTTCTCTGGGGCCCTCTATCTATTCAGGGCCCTTAGCGTCATCCTAATCTTCACCCACAATTATGGTGCCCCTGTGTATAGTGTTGTATGTTTTTATGCATAATTAAAAGCAGTGCGGAAGCACTAGTAAGTAAAGGAAGGAATAATGAACGTGAGGGAAAATAATGCAGCCACCATCAGACTTTGCAGCAAAGAAGACAGTATATCATTTTACAGATGTGTTATGTAAATAGAATTGTTAATTTATTATAATCTAGGAGTATTAAGTCACTGAACCTTTTTTTGGCATTTCTGTGAATCACCAGGTAGCCAGTTATTGTTCACATTCACTGTGTGTTAATATTGATAATACATTATTTGAAAGCTCTAAGATTCAAATTTTGAAAACTGTTCAATGATAGCAAAGCTCTGGCAATAGCATTCCCTTCATTTGTTTCAGGAGTTCACATAACATTATTTTACGTGTCAATCCCTGCATTATGTTACAATGAGGCAAAAACATGTTACATCATGTCAACTCCAGTACTCTTCTCATGGGAAGGGTTCAGTAGACAACTTGTACACGTTTAAAGAATCATTGATGGATTCTCATATGTTTGCTATATCATTCATGTCTATTGATTTTAACTATCAATGTAAAATCATAAACATGTTAGCACACTTAAATTACGTAATATTTGATGCGTCTGTTTTAATCTAGAAGACATTTTTTTTAGAGCTCTTCTTCAATATGACGCTACAACATTTCTGTGAGCCACCTGGGAACATTTTAGAGGCATTTATCAATCAGAATGTGTGAATATGATTTTTTTTTTTGATGATTATCAGAGATTTGTATATAATTTTATATGAAATATATAGTTTAGTCATGAAAGAGATGGCGTAGGCTGATGGGTTGTTAACGTAACTGATGACATTCAGAGAGTTAAACGACTTGGCACAAGCTGATTGGTTCATGCTGCATATGCAGCCAATGAGCTTACTGCCTTGCATTTATATGGCTGGCTAGCATTCACTTGAGATTTCTGCAGCGCGCTTTCAGAGTTTCTCTCAGCAGCAGTATGTCTTAAATACTCACGGCAACGTATCACCGAATGCATTGGCAGTAGCAAGTTCCTGTACTTGCTTGCAGCAGCAGCAATAATCTACAATTACAGCAATAACCAACAGCAGCTGCAATTCAGCAGCAGCAGCGTAGCAGATCTGTTAGACCAAGACCAAAT
>NW_015505518.1:130176-145335 GCF_001515645.1 Sinocyclocheilus grahami | reverse complement strand
ACTGTACCTAGCCTGTGTTGTGTTTCTGTGTCCTTTTTGTGCTCTTTTGGATCTCTGCATTCGTCTCAGCTTGCCATGCTTTCTGAGCCTAATATCGTCCCTTTCAGTGCCTGCCTTAACCAAGTGAAAGATATCCTGGTTCATGTCTATGTTATTACATGATTCATGCATTTTCATGGATGGCTCAGTCCATTATATAATGACTCAGAGTTGTTCATGACCTCAGATTAAAATTATCTGTTTCTGTAGCAGTGTTCATAACGGCAAAATGGATTAATGTGTGCCTTTGTTGTTTATGACAGCACAAAAAAATCACTTCTGTTCATATTTTGTAATTCACTTTTATATATGTTCTTTAAAGAATAAAGAAGGTATAACCAGGCACAATCAGTTCAAACAGAAATCTGTATAAACTACCTTTATCTTGATGCCATTTTTTGCATTGCATCACAATTGTCAGAGCTGTCTTAAAATTCTTGGTTTCCAGCTTTTAATTATGAGTTTGAAAATAATGCAAACTATATTTACAAGCTGGAAACTTGTAATTACGGTAAATCTAACATGTTGTGTTTCAGTTACCTTGACTTCCATTGACATATGTTCTACAGAAAAAAGACATTTATTCAGGTTTGGAACGGCATAGTTGGGCTAGCAAATAATGACAACATTGTCTTTTTTGGCTGACCTACAATATCCCTTTAACCTCCACATATAAGAACACTTCATAACGTCTCATAACTAAATTTTTGAATCTGCAGGAAAAAGTTATGGGTTCTCTGGGGCCCTCTATCTATTCAGGGCCCTTAGCGTCATCCTAATCTTCACCCACAATTATGGTGCCCCTGTGTATAGTGTTGTATGTTTTTATGCATAATTAAAAGCAGTGCGGAAGCACTAGTAAGTAAAGGAAGGAATAATGAACGTGAGGGAAAATAATGCAGCCACCATCAGACTTTGCAGCAAAGAAGACAGTATATCATTTTACAGATGTGTTATGTAAATAGAATTGTTAATTTATTATAATCTGGGAGTATTAAGTCACTGAACCTTTTTTTGGCATTTCTGTGAATCACCAGGTAGCCAGTTATTGTTCACATTCACTGTGTGTTAATATTGATAATACATTATTTGAAAGCTCTAAGATTCAAATTTTGAAAACTGTTCAATGATAGCAAAGCTCTGGCAATAGCATTCCCTTCATTTGTTTCAGGAGTTCACATAACATTATTTTACGTGTCAATCCCTGCATTATGTTACAATGAGGCAAAAACATGTTACATCATGTCAACTCCAGTACTCTTCTCATGGGAAGGGTTCAGTAGACAACTTGTACACGTTTAAAGAATCATTGATGGATTCTCATATGTTTGCTATATCATTCATGTCTATTGATTTTAACTATCAATGTAAAATCATAAACATGTTAGCACACTTAAATTACGTAATATTTGATGCGTCTGTTTTAATCTAGAAGACATTTTTTTTAGAGCTCTTCTTCAATATGACGCTACAACATTTCTGTGAGCCACCTGGGAACATTTTAGAGGCATTTATCAATCAGAATGTGTGAATATGATTTTTTTTTTTGATGATTATCAGAGATTTGTATATAATTTTATATGAAATATATAGTTTAGTCATGAAAGAGATGGCGTAGGCTGATGGGTTGTTAACGTAACTGATGACATTCAGAGAGTTAAACGACTTGGCACAAGCTGATTGGTTCATGCTGCATATGCAGCCAATGAGCTTACTGCCTTGCATTTATATGGCTGGCTAGCATTCACTTGAGATTTCTGCAGCACGCTTTCAGAGTTTCTCTCAGCAGCAGTATGTCTTAAATACTCACGGCAACGTATCACCGAATGCATTGGCAGTAGCAAGTTCCTGTACTTGCTTGCAGCAGCAGCAATAATCTACAATTACAGCAATAACCAACAGCAGCTGCAATTCAGCAGCAGCAGCGTAGCAGATCTGTTCCGCCAAGACCAAATACATTAACATTAACATAACAGGACTTCTCAGGGCAGGCAGTGCTAATAGAGAGCGCCTGCAGGTCCCCTATTCACTTTACTGATACCAGTGCTACAAGCAGAGCAGTCTTCAGCGATAGCGACCGAATGTTTGCAGACTGTAGTGGCTCGAAAGCGGGGCCCTTCAGGGCCCTCAGCACAGTGGGCAGATCCCATGAAGGGATGGTGGGGGACGAGGCGGATTCAGCCTCCTAGCACCCCTCAGGAAGCGGATGACCGTGCTGTTTCTGCCCACCAGTTGGCCCTCAATAGGGGCATGAGAGGCCGATATAGCCTCCACATAGACTTTGAGCGTGGATGGGGAACGTCTCTTATCCAGCAGCTCTTGCAGAAATGACAACACCTCTGTCAAATCAGAAGTATGAGGGTCTTTGCCGCGGTTTAGACACCAAGTGGAAAAAAAGACCCCTTTAAGGCGTAGAGGTGTCTCGTAGATGGAGCTCTAGCCTCCGAAATTGTGTTTAAGATTCGCTCTGGGAGGCTCGAAGGCTCCCGTCGAGCGGCCAGAGGTGCAGGGCCCATAGGTCGGGCCGAGGATGCCATATTGTTTAACATTCTGATGGCAGCTGGATAGAACATGTTCCTCAGTCTGGATTCCTTACACTTACACTGTACACTGTACCTCTTGCCTGAGGGCAGAAGTGTGAACAGTTTGTGTTGGGAGTGAGTGGAGTCTTTAACAATGGAAGTGGCTCTTTAATGGACTCTGCAGTGGTAGATGCTCTGTAGGGAAGGTAGTGGTATTCTAATGATCCTCACAGCCATCTTTACCACTCTCTGCAGGTGCTTATGGTGCTACCATACCAAACTGTGATGCAGCTGGATAAGATGCTCTCGATGACGCTGCTGTAAAAACGGCTGAGGATCTTTGGTGACATGCCGAATTTCCTCAGCATTCTGAGGAAGTACAGCCGCTGTTGTGCTTTCTTGGCCAGCTGGGTGGTGTTGTGTGACCATGAGAGGTCATCATTGATGTGGACACCTAGAAATTTTAAACAGTTCACTCTCTCCACCTCAGCGGGCAAAAAGTTCTCCTCTCGTTCCTCATGTCCACAATAATTTTTTTGGTATATTGATGTGTGAATCGCATGACAAATCAGATGATATTTGAACTCCAAGCTGTTTAAAAGTGGAGACTCTACTGATTACATGTCCCAAAATTACTGGAGAAGGAGGAGAGGGGATGTTACCATCTTTCCTGGCACTAATTACAATGTCCATTGTAGTGAATTTGCTTTAGCCAACCTAGGGAGTTGAAATAGAGTAGTGATGGGTACTCACGTCACCAATGAAGTTATGATTTTTGGATCACGTGTCACTTAAGGTGCGGTGATGAGTACATCAGATAAGAAAGTTTAGTGGGATATCTAACTTGCAGAACCTCTTACTGTATTATCAACAAGAAGACACATGTGTACTAATAATACTAAATGAATACCATAAATGAAAAACAATAAGATGCATAAAATACAAGTGAGTTATGTTATCTTATGAAAAGATAAACTGAAACTAATAAGGCGAAGAACCTTATTATGTCTCAAGAGAAATATCAGCTATATAACATCAAATGTAAATTATAATATGCAATAATGCCACAGTCTCTGGAAGAGGTTTGGATAAGTGATATTTTCGTTCCCTGGTCGAGTGAGCTGAGTTTGTGTAAGATGTTGCACTACACATCGCTGTCACTGAGAATACTTATTTGTCTGAATAAGTATAAGATGGGTGTGTTGTAGTTTGCATCAGTTTTAAGGTTAGAAAACATAGTTATGAATGGATTTGGATAGATCAGTGTGAACTCTCTTTGTTTCACCCACTGCTGCTGGATCCTGGAGGTCCTAAGGAATTTATATGGTGGTCACAGGCCAAACCTTAGGAATCAGTCTCTATGTGGGTGAAGGGCAGAAACTGCATTTTGACCAGTGAGAAGTCCTGTCCTTCCCGGGCTTGGTACCAGAGGTCTGTCTTCTTTCCCTCTCAAGAGGTGTCTGGCTGCTGTCCTAGTATCTTTATCTGATGGTGCTGGACAGTTTACTTATGTTAGTCCACCAAGATCCAATCAAAATGTAGCAAACCTGTGTCCACTATTGTGGTCAGAGAGGGGCCCCACCATACACTGGGCCCTGGAATGTGCTGTTCACTACACCATGGTCTTAGCTACATTCATTGCCTATGAAAATTCCTGTCCCCATTCTGCAACTGAATCCAAGGCGTTCTGGATCCCATTAGAAGTTCAGTGATTGTTAGATCATCAGCATATTTCACAGGAATTTCAGAAGGAGGCAGATGCAAATCCAAGCTGTTTACAGATGGCAAAAAAGCAGAGGGAATAAAAGTCCCCCTGGAATTGGATAAATCCCTCGTCTTGCCCATTAATTGTTTGATTTTAGAAATGATGCAATGGACAAGTTTAAATATCATTTCAAAACAGAGATTTGTCATTTATGAGATGCTACATACAGTTTGGTACCAGCAATCTTATAACTACCAAAGTCTTAAAAATCACTCATCTTGCCCATTTATTTTTTATTTTAACAGCTTACACAACAATGACACAATGGACATCATGGTTTTCCCAGGTTCAAATATAATTTAAAAAAAGAGAGGCAACAGAATTTCGGAAAGCATTTAAGAAACTGTGTAAAAGCTGTGTCTTGTGAAATTAAAAGATCAGATTGCTCAGGGGAATGTAAGAACTGACTGCTATTAATATAAGAAGCTTGTGACCATTCTGTGACGTACAAGTTTTGGCATGGGGAAAACATTCTTGCCTGTTTACCAGCAGTCACAATGAAAAAAATAAAAATTAAAGATGCAACACTAACAACAGTTTACCAACCATATGAAGAATAGCTGTGTAGGATTCCACATGGAAACAATGGACAGATTATAATGCGTTAAATCATAAGCACATCAGATGTCGATTTTTTCAGTGGAGGACATTTACTAAATCTTAGCTCTACTTTGGTTTGAGACATGCATTACGAGTTATGAGGAACTACATTTGCTGGAAAGTCCAGTTACATAGTTTCCTCATGTTTTTGCTTATGAACTGGAAATGTAACGTGATTAGTAACATAGCACACCTTCCTCATCACACCTTTTCTTTCTAAAGACAATTTAGACTGCTGTCTTCCCAGCCTGGTACCAATGTATTTATTTATTTATTTCTATTTTTTAAATATATGTCAGTATACATACGGTGTATATGTATTTGTTGCTTTTTAAGGATGAGTAGTCCAAGAGGAATGATATCCAGGCATATCTCTCTTCTTATCATGTACTTTAATTTCACCCAATGCTAACCCAATACCCCCATCTATAACCTTGAGAAAATCCCACAATTTAATTACTTTATCAGGCAAAAGAATTAGCCAATTGTCCTGCGTTATAGCTGGCTAATGTCTCATCATTTAGTGGGTACAGTATTTGACTGTGTCTGTAAAGATTCTCAGATTATCCAGGTCACATCAGAATGTCTAGTTCAGTTATTGCAATGTCTAAAGCAACAAGTCCTACTGACAAAAATATATATATTAGACACATACTTGGCTATAAACTATTGTAGACACATTGGATATAAAATTTTATTTTAGGGGGAAAAAAGTTATTTACAAAAAATTTCCTTTAGTCAAAGTACATATTTCCACATGAATATAGTTTTACTAGTGATGGCACACAGTGTTAAAAGATGTAAAAACAAATTTTTTCAGCCATGATTTTTCAGTTTGCCATAATTGGTTGAACTGTCATCATGTACCATCACGTACATACCAGGAAACAAATCTATTTATTTTGGCATTGTTGTTCCTCGAGTTTGTCAACAAACTCTCATTGGTTGGTTCTTCAAATGAAAAAAACCTTTCTCACTTTAAATATCAGTTCACCTGTCTGCTGGAATTTTTTAGAGGTGACACGAACCTACTATAAGGATTAACTTGGATTGCCTTTTGTGGTGCAATATTTAAAGAGTAAGTAGAATTTTTTTTTCAATTGTTCTGTATCCAATCAATTTGCTATAAACTGTTCAAAAAATTTATCTAACTTTAACATGACAAAGATTATGTAACAAGTGTGTGCTTTTTTGTAAATCATAATGCAAACTTTGTGTGGAATATATTACCATGTTTTATTAAATCTGTAAATGCTTGGTCAATCTAACTGTATTTGTTTGTTTTTTATGCAGCTCTTGATACTTTTTGACATTTTTATATCAAGTGTACCACCCATGTGGATTTTTAAACAGATTGTATTCTGTTATATTATAAAATGTGTTTGATTTTTGAACTTTGCTACATTATACATATACGCTTCATTTTCATTTTTAGGCATACTGCTAAAAGGACATAGCAATGGAGTGGAGGATTATAGTACCTGTTCTGTGTCTAATTGGTAAGAACCAAGTAGTGATGCTTGTTCTAAATAATTAGTGACAGTTATTGTTCATCATTGCATTTAAATTACAAAATGACTTCATGGTTAGAAACTATATGTTTAAAATAAAATCATAATAACAACAAGAAAGGATAGTGAAAAAGAAAGTGACAAACATTCTAATCATACTTTTCCAATAAGTGATTTTCACAATAATCCAGCTGTGATAGCTGTATTATCATAATTACAAAACTAGCAGTTCATCGTTAATGTCCAAAATCAAAGTAATAATAATAATTATCATTTTATTTTGGTTTGCTACCATGCCTCATTTTCCTAATTTCACCTTTAACAGGAATCCTACATGTGCGAGGAAATGCTGCTCAGTCCAACAGTAACACCAGCACCATTAACCACAACATCATCACTGGTCAGTGTGTGTTTACAGATTTATTTTATTTTGATCATATTTTACTGTTGTTAAATCAGGCCTCAAAGGCACATTAATTATGAAACACTTTTGTTGATCTGTGTTCCATTTTACTTTTACCCAAAATAAAAGAAGGAACCACAAATTCAACTGCAAATGCGAATCAAACTGAATCTACAAATCCAAATGCAACTGTGAGTCAAACTGCATCTTCAAATGCAACTGCAACTGCAACTGTGAGTCAAACTGCATCTTCAAATGCAACTGCAACTGCAACTGCGAGTCAAACTGCATCTTCAAATACAAATGCAACTACAAATCCATCTGCAACTGCAACAATCCCTACACCTGCTAACACTGCATCACTTAATTTGGTGTTCAAACTTACTCAAACCTTCAAGGCCGTCTTCTCTGATCTGAATAATCCTGAGACCAAACAGCTGGCAGATGAGATCACCAATGCGGTAATATTTTTCTCCAATGAGGCATCGTTATTGATTGCAGTAGCAGTAGATACTGATAATTCTGTGTATTGGCAACATTAAAAATAAATATAACTGGTCATATATGTTTTTTCGTGCTGTATAACTAGCTAAATGCTTACTTTTTAGTCTACCTGAACTAAATGTCGGTTTTAAAACTACATTTCTTGCAGGAAAATTGTATCTGAAAAATAGAAATCATGTTTCAATATATGTATATAATGAATAATATATAATGTATGTAAATAACATGTTTTTATGATTATTTATCTATCTTTTACAGTTTACTCCAGTTTACCGGAAACGGTTTGCAAACTTCCGTCGCATGTTTATTCGAAAATTCAGGTAAAACAGTACATTCACTTATGGTAATTCACAAACACCCTGTTTAAATTTCATCAAATTAGGTGGATTCATGCATGATTTAATTTGATCAGTTGATTGCTTTCTCAGCTGATTGTTTGGTTAATCAATTTGTTAATCAAGTGACCATTTGATTGTTCCATTTAGCCATTCAGTTGTTTGTTGGTTAATTATGCCTGACTGTGTTTCAATATGCTTGTTCCCCACAGTGCGGGCTCAGTTGTGACGGATTCTGTGCTTGAGTTTGACAACACAAACGCTAGTCCTAATCTGACAGAAGTGAAAAACACATTTGTTGATGCAATTACAGCTGGAGGTTTCAACTTTACAGTTGATAACACATCCATCAGTGTTTCCGATATCACAACAACCAATGGTCAGTGTGTATTCAAAGATGTATTTTCTTTCCTATTAGACACTTTTTTATTAGACACACACACACACACACACACACACACAAATTGTGGGAGATTCATTGCAAGCTTGATATAGCTATTGAGTATTATTGAATTGTTTACCGTTGTCTCTTAATTCTGCCCTACAAATCAACAAATTTCACAATTTCAGCAACGACTCAAGCTACGACAATCGTCTCTACGACAGCAGGCTTTAATCTTTCTGACTATAATGTGACCTTTACAATGAATGAAACCTTCAGCAGTGAACTATCAAATATCAGCTCTTCTCGAGCCGTAGCTCTGGCAAAGAACATCACTGCTCAGGTAATTAATTTTTTTCTTTGATTAATGGTAATACTTTAGTTGGAAAAAGATTTGAACATTTGTCTGGTTCACCATCATAAAATTTAAATCTCTCCTGTTTTATTCATTTATTATAGTTTGATGGCGTTTTCAAGAAACTTTTTACAAACTTTGTTCGCTCGCTCATTTGGCGGTTCAGGTAAAGTCATAAAATTATTATCATTAAAAATAACAATCAATGCTCTGTTTAAAGCTCTGTCTGTTGCGTCATCACATATTTATTTTTCTATGTGTTTATTTATCAGCTGATTAATAATTTATTTGAGTGGTTTAATGGTTAGTTGCTTAGAAAGTCAACAGACCAGTAATTGCATTGCAGTTTTTCATTTATTCCCTATTTTAACATTATTTCCTCTCAGGAATGGCTCCATTATTGTAGATGCTCTATTGGGATTTGACAAAACTGGCTCAAGTCCTACTGCGGCAGAGGTGGTTAAAGTCATAGTTGCCAGTGCTAAAAATGGGACATTCACATTCACAGTTAATTCACTATCTGTTACAGACCCATCAGGAGTCACTGGTCAGTATACATTTATATATATAAGTTTTCTTGTAATGATTTATAACTTTTTTTTTTAAAGTTTGATGGGTTCTGCCGCTCTAATTATTTTACATAATAAATAATGCATTGACAACATCCGAAAAGACATTGTTTAATGGCCGTAATAGATGTGTCAATGATTAATGTACATTTAATTTCTTTTTATTACTACAGCTAACAGGTCTCCGGTCCTGGCTAGTATGATGACGGCTTTGTGGATGACCCTAGCATCACTCGTGGTGTCAGCTGTGATGCACTAAACACACAAAATCATGTCAACACAAAATGAACGTGGCATCTCTGATCTTTTCACATTCAGAATCAGCAAGTCACAAAGCAAAACAAGCCAAGTTATGATCTAGCTGTAACATTTACTAGTCTTTCTTGCCACATATAGAGCCATAGTGATACGTATGGTATGGTATGGTATTTTGGTTTCTTTGGTTTACAAAAAGCACATTGTTTATGTGTACACTGAGCGGGAGAAAGAATGAGGATTGGTTTATTGGAACCAAATCTGAACATTTCTTTATGACACAGGAATGGCACAAGTGAAAGTTACCTATAGATCTTATATGTTGTAATTCAAAATTGAGATGGTTTTGCTCTTCTGAAAAAGGATTGAACAATAAAATATATATCTTTACCAATCTATTAATTAGATTCTGAAGATGTGAAATCTATGTATTTAATCTTTAAGTAAATTAAAAATGTTCTGATAAATGCTCTGTATTCTGTGTTTTATGAAGTACTTATGTTTAATAAAATGAAGGTGGAATCCTGTTCCATTTGTAAATTCAGTGCTGCAAAAACTTTACAAATAAAGACTGTATCTAGATTAATCCACTTTTTGACTTGACTTTTCTTAAAAATTACTTTTAGAAAACATCAGATCACACAAAATTGCAGGGAGATGTGGGCAAGCTGTCAAGTTCAATATAACACAAAGCATGAATAATGTAGTGGATGGTTCAATCACGTTTCTTTTGTGACTATCCCAAATAAACAATGGCACACACAAAGTTAGGTGTCAATATGCCAAAGCATTGCAGAGATGCAGCCTAAAGTGTCATTTTGGCATCATGCCTCAAATTCGTTGCTGTGGTATGCGAAAACAGTTTTGTCTATCAACACAAAATCCATAACTTTTTGTCTGCATGGTCTGAAGATGATATGATTCGATTTGGGTGAAAATCGGACTAACAGTCTAGGAGGAGTTAGAAAAAGTAGGTTTTTAAAGAAAATCAAAATGGCGGAAGTTTGGCTGACTATGGCAACATTGGTATCACTGTTCTCAGCATGACCCAATGAATCTATTAATATCAGTCTCATTACAATCGGTCTTTGTCAGGTGACGTCACACTCACGAGAATCGAAGTGCATTTTGGGTATTGCCTCCATTTGTAGGGTATCAAAGCCGAGGTGTTCTGTAGTTGGAGAATTGTCTTTTTCATTTGATTTAAAATGGTACGTTCTTGTTGTGTTAAAGTCTGCAATAGTGAATTACATGATAGAAAAGGTCAAAAACTCACCACAAAGAAAGATATTTTAGGTCTCGCACTTGAAAAAAAGACTAAACAACAAGAGGCGTCGCCACGTCAGATGGCCTGGGTTGCAGCGGTGATATGCAAAATCATCATATTTGCCAACATATCTCCAGTTATGTTTGTTTACCCTCGACATTTTCATAAAGGTAAGAGATTTTTTTAGATGTGCTTATTTTCTGTTTTCTGAAGTAGCCAACATTATATTCACATGTTATTTAGGGTCAATGCTATTAAACAGACAACCAGGGAGCAGGTGAGCAGAAACGGGTCATGTACCATGAAACGTTTTGCAATCATTTTATGCATAATTGTAAAGGCTTATTTTATTTTATTTCACCAACGTTACTGAAATTAAATATTGTTTTGGGGGGGTTTGTACTTAAATGTAATTTAAACTGAATACTTCACTAAAATACATTTCTAATGTTTCTAATTTTTATTTCTTACAATTTTAAAAAGTACTGACTACATTTTTGTACATTTTCATTTCATATAGTTAGGCTAGGTGTGACTAAACAGTAAGTGGGAGCAGTTAAGAAAAAAACATCGTTCAGTCAGCTGAGACGATGACCCACCAGGCTGGAGGAGATGGTCGGCTTCACAGGACACCACTCAGTGTCACTAACTGAATGTAACTTACTTGTGTGTGCGCAGAAGAAAACTGACTGCTGTGGCGTAAACTCAGGATGTCTGATAGTTTTTCAGTGATCTTAAAGTAAAGCATTATACAGGTATGCTAAACGTGGGAACCTTTATTACATGGGTTCTCAACTCTGGCCCTTGAGGTCCACTTTACTGCAGAGTTGAGATCCGACGCTAATAAAATACACCTGCACAGGCTAACCAAGATCTTCACGATTACTAGAAAGTTACAGGCAGGTGAGTTTGATTGAGGTTGGAGCTAAATTCTATAGGAAGTGGACTCTGAGGGCTAAAGTTGAGAATCCCTGCCATGAAGGTTTTTATTGCCTTGTGCTGCTTTTCATGTCAGAAATAAGAAAAATTCTCACTTAATTTTAAATACTTATGTTAACCTTATGCACCTCAGATTGGATCTGCCTGCACAAACACTGTTTTAGACAACTGTGACAGGCACAAAATTATGCCTCACTAGTTTGTGGAGTCCTTTGGACACAGAATAACAATGATAGACTGTTTTGAGATTTCCACAGAGAAACCATTCAGTGTGAAAGTGTGTGTCAAAATGTCTTCTACCTAGGAGCACTATTTAGTATTTGATAGATCGTCTAGCACTTCTAAGAATCCATGCAGAAAGGGTCATCAGAAATGTTTGGCAGAAGCATCAAATCATCTTATTATTATTATTATTAATTTATTCAGCTTTCTTTGTAGTGCTTGCACTGTGTCCACTTAAGAGAATAGTGTGTTGATGATTCATCATGCTTGTCACATCTTCTGTTATGCATTTTTAAACTGATTTTTAACACTGTGTCGCATTAATAATAAAGTATGTATAATGCCATTTTCATAAATGTGTTTTTGATTGTCTCCTTGTTATTAGTACTTCTCAGTACTTGTTATCAGCCAAATGAAGTACGGAAAATTGTGAACAAACAGGGTAAGGTTTAATGGTAGAGACTCACATGATGTAATTACTTACAATTGTGCAAATCAATGGTAGACAATAACAAAATAAGTGTATAAGTAAATAAAATAAGTTTTTATACTGTAAACAAGATAATCATATCCAACGAAGTTGGAGGCAGCGATGCCGGTGGCACTCAACTTTTTGCGTCAGGTAAGGTTAGTACGGATCAGTGTTCATTGTTAATCATCATCAGTGACAAATTACATAAATTACAGTTCCTAAAAAAATTTGCTGAGATTATCTGTATATTTGTGGTACCGTATCCGCTTGGTTTGCAGCTGTTTCTCCAGTATGACGATGTAATCCGTCTTTACTGCACGGCTCTGTACACTTTTAGTTCACTGCTCAATGCAACGATACCTTCTAAATGGCGCCTCGGTGACGTCACACATAATAAACGCACGTGACTGACAAAGACCGATAAGCAAAATTCACAATTCAATTCAATTCAATCTTTATTACAGACTCAAGGTCCAAATAAAAAAAAACAAGACAATTGGACAACATATACAACCCACAGCATCTACCACACACAATACAAAGTTACAAAATACAACAATACCAATGTCTCCACAGCTTTGACTGATACCGTGTAGTACTAACCCTTATATTTGATAGACCCACAATAATCTCATTTTTTGAAGCATTTAGCCGGCAGATAAATCTATACATAAGATTTCAATAGCCTCATCGGCGGTCATGTGTTCAGTGATGAAATGTCCAACGTATTTTACTTTAGCACAGACAGTGAGACTCCTATTAGACAACTTGAAAACTGGAAATATTATACTTTTATCCTCCTTAGTTCTGCAAATTATAACCACACTCTTATCAGGATTATATAAAATATCATGTTCAAGACCATAAACAGAACACATTCAGTTGTTACTGTATCATATAAGATACTCATACCCCTCAGCGAGGCATGTGCATCTGCTGTACTAATACAATGGTCCAACCATGATGTTGTTTCAAGCCTCACTAACATATGTATAGCTATCTACAGGCAAACACACTTCACTTGACAAAATGAACAATATGACTGGAAAATAATGAATTTCTGTCTGAGATGTCCGCATTCATGTCCCCAATGACATACACACTAGAAATAGTAGAACTTTCAATAAAAGAACTGATAAAAGCTAGTCTATATAAATACTCATCTTCATTATGATGCCATTCGTAAGGTGTATACACATTTAGAATAATACAATTCTTATCTTGATAAGTAATCTGAATTGCAATACACCAATTAACATCCAATCTAATTACCTTCACCAGTGGGTCTAACTTTTTTTTTCCACAGTATGGCTACACCCCCAGATATCCTACCTTTGATTAAATCCATACCAAGATCTACTGTGGATTCACCAGCACCATGAAAATTATCATTAAGAGAATTCAATTTATCCAGATCTTGCATTGCTAAAAATGTCTCTTGCAAGCATAAAATATCACAGTTCTCCAACAGACTGTCCACAACCATACGGCGGGCTTTATCCCCAACACTCTGGCCCACACGTAGACCACGACAGTTGTATGACACAACCCGAATGTCCATGGGGGGCACCGACACTTGTTTATTCTACCCGAAGGCGCACACTTTCCCCAGCAACTAGTGTAGAATTTGACCCGCTGACTCCCACCCTACGCGGCTCATAATAGCGTCTAACAAAAGCCCCTTCGGGCCAGAGCTGCGGGTCATACATTTCACTGATTTCATTACATTCAGCAGATACTTTAAATGAACTGTATCTGCTTTGTACAGTTTCAATCTTCTGACAAGCTACATCGCGTCCAAGTTTTTCTTTCAGGTACTCAGACCAAGTCAAGGCATCTAAGTCAGGTGTAAATTTGGAGGCAAAAACACTCACCAGTTTGGTCTTAACCATTCTGATGTTGCCCACAGCTCCAGTACCAACAACAGACATGACATTACCTGACTTCTTTTTCTGCCTGGGAATGACAGCAGGCGATCTTGTTTTAGAATCAGCATTCACAAAACCTTGTCGATGACCTTTTTTCACCACGCGACTCCACTTCGGAGAATCTGAGGAAGATGTTAAACCTGTAGCTCCCTCCATTGTCACAGGACTTTCCACTCTCTGTGCATTCAAAGATAAGGACCCCACCATCACAGCTCCTTCGCCAATGACCGTAGCCAAAGTTTCCACTGATGCGGCCCCGAGATCCGTGTAGCTCTCGCATCATATCCGTCGATTGCTCCACAGCACACACTCTTCGATTAATATCCACTGTGATAGCTCGTAGATCTTCACCCACATTAACCTGTAGTTGCAGTGCGTGTTTCATAGAACAAAGCTCAACACTCAGCTGCTCCATTCTTCCAAGCAAACTTGAAACATCAACGCTATCGAAGGACACTGGCGGCAGCTCATCCAAATAATGTGAAACAAATCTGGGGATGTCTTCGCCACATTCATTCATCACTTTAAGACAGCTTTTTATGTTATTAACGTCTTTCTGTGGCCCTTTATTAGAAACATTCCGTTGTGTTGTAGGACATAATTCAAACAGTACCTTCTTTATAGCCTCAATCCAATCAGAATCAAACGTCTTTGCAGCCAACAGGACAATTTCATCCTGACTTAGAGTCTTAATTTTAACAACAAGAAAATTAAGGAATTCATCCTCAACAAATACTATTCTCAGTCAATGGCAATTTCATGTTTTGTTCAATTATAGCTCCACCAAGAGGCACAATCCCACCAAATTTTTTATGTGTCCTTAGAGTGTGCCTATCAGTGTTGGGCAAGTTACTGAAAATGTAATCAAATTACTGATGACTGATTACTCCTTTTAAAATTAATCACGTTTCTGTTCTGATTACTTAATTTCAAAAGGAATGAGTAGTTAGTTACATTACTAGTTACGTTACTTTTTTTCTCCATGAAATTGAGGAAATCCCAGCATACACGCTCCCGATAAATATTTGTTATTAAAGCATCAACATTCACAGAACACTGTTATTTTTAACTAAAGCAAGCGGCTGCTGCGT
>NW_015505518.1:115417-129094 GCF_001515645.1 Sinocyclocheilus grahami | reverse complement strand
TCGGTCAGATGCTAAGATGAAGATGTGAGAAAACGCTTCAGGATACCAAAGCTTTGTGCCAGGCCTTTCGGCCTTGACTTTTCCATTCACCAAAGATTCTCTGACTCAAACTGGTTCTTTTCATCAACTAATTTCAGCAAGATCTTGGGCCTTAAGATTGCATCAGGAATCTCTTTCAGGATGCCGAGACTCGCAAGTATCAAACTTAGTCGTTTTAATTGATGCATTAAGTATCAGTTACACCTTTTTACAAGGTGTGTTTGAGCTAAGAATCTGACGTTTTCCCTCAGGTTTTAGATCTGCTGAATATGCAAAGTTTTCCATAAAATTCATTCTTTATGCCTCTTTCTGTGCTGAGTTAAACTTTAACCCTTTCCTATACCAACTGTATGTGTGTGTGTGTGTGTGTGTATGTGTATGTTAGACCAGTTTATGTGTTTATGTAGTATGTTGGACTAGTTTAAGTGTTTATGTAGTTAATAAAACCTTACTTGTATCACACTTGACGTGTTCATTGTTTGCTCATAACCGGAGTCACTAATCATGCAGATTTACGCTACAAGCTTTTGTAGAATTGTACAGTAAGAAAGTTATTTCCCTTAACCAGGAAATTAACGTTCTTAGAATTGACAAGACAGTTGACCCTGAGAGGTCAGCTAAATATCTACAGCGGATCTAAAATATTCATAATTAATCATAACTAGTTATGGTTAATTATTCATATTTCCTGTCATGAGCTGATTCGTTACACTTGCATTTGTAAACTTCTTATACTCAAACTCAGGCCCTTGCCTGGGTCTACCTGCTATAACCCATAACTTAAAAGCTTCCCGGGCTTCAGCCTGATATTCAGCTACATATTTACTCCAGAGTCTTATTGTCTTATTCATTATACCCTTCGATTTAAAAAATGGCTTACTACACCCATACAGGGCATTAACTATATCATGAGCAGATATGCAGATATCCCTCTGATGATTTGCATCTTTACAGTTAACATCACTACACATCATTGCATCCCTAGATAAATGAATATTACTCAGGCATCTATCTGTATTTACATAATAGACTAAAAGGTCCTCCTTTGTAAGTGCTGACCAATCCATTTTTGCAGCATTGATATTATTTTCATTATTAGACATCGCTACAAGAAACTCAACATTTATCACCATAGACACATGTATGTGATCAGTTGTTACTGTATCATATAAGATACTCATACCCCTCAGCGAGGCATGTGCATCTGCAGTACTAATACAATGGTCCAACCATGATGTTGTGTTCCAAGCCTCACTAAGATAGGTATAGCTATCTACAGGCAAACAGACTTCACTTGACAAAATTAGATTATTATCTTGGCAAAACTGAACAATATGGCTGGGAAAACAATGACATACACACTAGAAATAGTAGAACTTTCAATAAAAGAACTGATAAAAGCTAGTCTATATAAATACTCATCTTCATTATGATGCCATTCGTAAGGTGTATACACATTTAGAATAATACAATTCTTATCTTGATAAGTAATCTGAATTGCAATACACCAATTAACATCCAATCTAATTACCTTCACCAGTGGGTCTAACTTTTTTTTTCCACAGTATGGCTACACCCCCAGATATCCTACCTTTGATTAAATCCATACCAAGATCTACTGTGGATTCACCAGCACCATGAAAATTACCATTAAGAGAATTCAATTTATCCAAATCTTGCATTGCTAAAAATGTCTCTTGCAAGCATAAAATATCACAGTTCTCCAACAGACTGTCCACAACCATACGGCGGGCTTTATCCCCAACACTCTGGCCCACACGTAGACCACGACAGTTGTATGACACAACCCGAATGTCCATGGGGGGCACCGACACTTGTTTATTCTACCCGAAGGCGCACACTTTCCCCAGCAACTAGTGTAGAATTTGACCCGCTGACTCCCACCCTACGCGGCTCATAATAGCGTCTAACAAAAGCCCCTTCGGGCCAGAGCTGCGGGTCATACATTTCACTGATTTCATTACATTCAGCAGATACTTTAAATGAACTGTATCTGCTTTGTACAGTTTCAATCTTCTGACAAGCTACATCGCGTCCAAGTTTTTCTTTCAGGTACTCAGACCAAGTCAAGGCATCTAAGTCAGGTGTAAATTTGGAGGCAAAAACACTCACCAGTTTGGTCTTAACCATTCTGATGTTGCCCACAGCTCCAGTACCAACAACAGACATGACATTACCTGACTTCTTTTTCTGCCTGGGAATGACAGCAGGCGATCTTGTTTTAGAATCAGCATTCACAAAACCTTGTCGACGACCTTTTTTCACCACGCGACTCCACTTCGGAGAATCTGAGGAAGATGTTAAACCTGTAGCTCCCTCCATTGTCACAGGACTTTCCACTCTCTGTGCATTCAAAGATAAGGACCCCACCATCACAGCTCCTTCGCCAATGACCGTATCCAAAGTTTCCACTGATGCGGCCCCGAGTGCCGTACCCTCGATCCGTGTAGCTCTGACCATTGCCGCCAACCCCTCCGAGCCGCCGCCTCGCATCATATCCGTCGATTGCTCCACAGCACACACTCTTCGATTAATATCCACTGTGATAGCTCGTAGATCTTCACCCACATTAACCTGTAGTTGCAGTGCGTGTTTCATAGAACAAAGCTCAACACTCAGCTGCTCCATTCTTCCAAGCAAACTTGAAACATCAACGCTATCGAAGGACACTGGCGGCAGCTCATCCAAATAATGTGAAACAAATCTGGGGATGTCTTCGCCACATTCATTCATCACTTTAAGACAGCTTTTTATGTTATTAACGTCTTTCTGTGGCCCTTTATTAGAAACATTCCGTTGTGTTGTAGGACATAATTCAAACAGTACCTTCTTTATAGCCTCAATCCAATCAGAATCAAACGTCTTTGCAGCCAACAGGACAATTTCATCCTGACTTAGAGTCTTAATTTTAACAACAAGAAAATTAAGGAATTCATCCTCAACAAATACTATTCTCAGTCAATGGCAATTTCATGTTTTGTTCAATTATAGCTCCACCAAGAGGCACAATCCCACCAAATTTTTTATGTGTCCTTAGAGTGTGCCTATCAGTGTTGGGCAAGTTACTGAAAATGTAATCAAATTACTGATGACTGATTACTCCTTTTAAAATTAATCACGTTTCTGTTCTGATTACTTAATTTCAAAAGGAATGAGTAGTTAGTTACATTACTAGTTACGTTACTTTTTTTCTCCATGAAATTGAGGAAATCCCAGCATACACGCTCCCGATAAATATTTGTTATTAAAGCATCAACATTCACAGAACACTGTTATTTTTAACTAAAGCAAGCGGCTGCTGCGTGCGTGGGTTGGATGGCAGAATGCGAGCAAAGAGCGCTGCATTTATAATCTCTGAAAGACATCTCAGTTCATCGCAATCTCACAAATCTCTGATAACACAATAAATAGAAGCATGGTGAATATTTCATAATGTCTACAATTCGTGTGCTATAATGGGAGGATTCGTGAGCACGCAAATTTCAGCACTGCATTGCTCAACGCTGCAAACACGTGTTATAGCCTAAATAGAAACTCTGCATACGCTCGCACCTGTTAATCGTTTATATTTCATATAGTTCATGTTGCTTTTGTGCAATAAAAAGCGCAACTGGCTTTAAAGGGGATGGGAGATGAGACTCTGATTGGTTTATTGCACGTTACGCCCAAAAAAACAACGATTACTCATTAAGAGAACAGGGACAACCCGTTTAGACAATGCGCCCGGGCGCACCGACCGTTTTCCCGTCATAGCAAAAGTGGATTCGGACACGCCCTGAGTGCACCTGCACTTTAGACCATGCGCGTAGATCGTTCAAATAGGGCCCATATACTACTTCTACTATCACCTGAGGAGGATGGTGGTCATGTATGGGTGTATCATCCCTGTACCCAATTTATAAACAGGTGATGTTAGAACTCACTTTGTTACATAAGCATCCCTGATTTCTCCCATTCTCTCCTATTCCTGCTATAGTGTAAACTCTAATATGTGTGATCAAAAATGCACTACTATGGTTAAATATAGAAAGCAAAGATACAAGATACATGTAAGAATGCATTAACTTTAACAACAAAGAATACAGGGAGCAGATGCAATAATATATATCAGTAGGAAACCAAATAATATTAATAAACAAATGAAGTGAAGTATCTTTGTACACTTAAGTTCCAAACCAACATGTAATTTTTTTAATCTGACACAAACAATTAAATTGCACAAATCCCTGATGATGACTAGTCCTTCTCAGATGAATTACATTTAATAGGCTGATGGTCCTAAAAATATATAGGCTCTAGTCTCTGCATAAACCATAGTCTGTGCATAAAATAAACTTCTACAACATTTGTCCATTCTTCACTAATAAAATTAGCTTAAATATTATATTAAACATATTATCTTTCATTTTGTTTCTTTGGTGAACTTTATCAGTGCACTTTAAAATTACAAAAACAATTGTGCTAATAAAACAATAATGGCTGGATATATAGTCATTAGTGAACAGCGTACCATCCATGGAAAGCCACTAGAGGTAGTGTTTGTGTACTCTGAAAAGGTAAGAAGTACAGAAACATAATATAAGATAAGAATATATGGCGATGAATTCTCAGGGGGTATATACCAAATACTGTATATTATGTATTTAAAAGTATTAAACAAAATACTATCTAACACTGAAACATAGTATTAGTTGGAAAATACCATTTGTACTCGATGTGTATTTCATGGTGGTAGATTCAACAGTTGCATTTATGACAGGCACTGGTGTAGAAGAAGTAACGATTTCCCCTGTAATATAAAATGTGCAGCACTCATGAAAGTTCGAAAATCGAACGATTTAATTGTCATGCTAATTTGTGTATTGTACGTCACACACTCACCTGCTTTAATAGTATCAAGTATGATGCTTAGAGGTATGGTACCATTCACAGCGGTCCTGTTAAGAATAGCTTCTACCTCAAATGAGCTTGGGACTATAGAAGAATTCTCAAAGATAAGAGTCATGTCAGCTTTAATGGAGCCCCTCCTGGACATAAGAAAATGATCATTTTAACCCCCAGTGTCCTCCAGTGTGTTAAAAATATCCTGGACATCTTTATGATGAATTTGAAAGACCACAGCTGTCATGCTTACGTGAAAGAGTTGACTCTGCATCGCCTGTATCCTCTGAGATAGCTTGCCCTGTAAATTCTGTTTATCTGCATGTGATGAAAGATATGATAATTTTACCTAAAATAGAGTACAGCATGAGAATTATCCTAATATAATAATAACAACAATAATAATATGCACTCCACTCATGTGAATAAAAAAAGCTAATTCAGTCATTTTTAACTTAGAATAAAAGGAAATATTTCTCAATTATGTTTATTTTTCTATTACAAAATCTTTTCTTGAAATAATTTTATTTATTTATTTATTACTGTAAATAACATTTGGAATAACTTTCCAGTATGGTACGAATAGCCTCCAGCCATAGAATCCCCACCACCATAGAACAAGCGGTTTGGAGAATGGGTGGATGAATAGGCCAGGGGTAGCATTGTTTGGTTTTTGAAGCCACCTAGCAGGCTCTTTGACTTTTGCAATTAATAATTCTGCCTTCACATACTATCAGAATTGAAGTAAATATGAGAAACCGGCTTGGAAATAGCATGAAATTCTTCTCAAAAAAGTATGTTCATGAACTTCTGTTTGGGAGCTGAGCTGTAGTAAATGGTAGGTTCCTTACTTGTACCTTTTTTATTTTTTTTATTTTATTAAACTGTTGGTTGGTTAGTTAATTAATTAATTAATTAATTAATTAATTATTGCTCAAACTGTCAAAATTTTCTCTTTGTTTAAATTATTTATCGATAGTTCCAATATCACTATAGCTTGTTCTAGTGTTGTTGTACAAACATAAATTAATTGTATGGAAAAGATTTTCTCAATTCATTTTAGGTTATTGAACAAATATACAGTATTTTCTCTGCCAAATTCGAAATTTGTTGTCCCGTTTACGAGTACTCAGAGTGTGGCTACAATCTTGGGCTCTTTGTCACAGGCTAATTTTAGACATAAAACATGTCATAAAACATGCTTTCTTTGTGTGCACTAGTCTTGCCGTTTTTCTCGATTGCAAACACATCGTAACTGACACATCATTTGGCTCGAATTTCCCAAACCATTCGTTCAGTTCTCGAAACAAAGACACATTTCTTAAAAATTTTAAACATAATTCACCTGTTTTCACACACACATACACATACAGTATAATTACAGTATGCTACATAGTAGTAGATAAGAGAACTTTCACTGTTCTGTGTACAGTAAATACTGTAGCACATGTTGTACACCCTCATAACTAGCCAAGTACTTAATGTGCTGTATTTTTAAACAATGACTTTCTAGGGGAGGTAGAGAAAGCCTTTTGACAGAAGACAATTAGATATTGATATTACTATTAGATATTGCTATAGTATAACTAATAAGGTCATTACCAATACTGTTATGCAATTTCGCAGAGGATGCTGAATTTATTTATTTGTTTATTTTTATTGAACAGTAATTAGCAGTATAGTGTCTCATGTGTTCATATTCACTTATTTGGTATTTGAACTTTCCTTTTCTAGTGCTTTTCATATAGATCTCTTTACAGTAGTGTAATGAAAGTAAACTTTTCTTAATATTTATAAATTTCACTGTATCTGCAGAAATGTTCTTATAAATGGTGAATTATTTCATGAATCGTGAGTTACTGTAAGTAACCATGATGTACCAGCTGATTTGATAAATATCCTTTTAAAAGTAAATGGCATTTATGTTTGTGAAACAAGTCAGACTTACCTCAGTTACCACATGTGATGCCAATGCAATGAATTCAGGGGATGATCGGTTGCTATATATTTCTCTGAAAGTTTCATTTAGACTGAATCTTAAGTGTATGCTTCTCTCGTCAATGGTAGGAGGATCAGTGTTTGTGGCCTCTGTTGCTACTGTCGTCAGTGCAATTCCTGAATCTGTGGTACCAGATTTGTTCAAAGTAGTATGTCCTGTTGATAAAGAACTAGTTTCAGGTTGAGTTGTAGGCTCTTGTATCACTCTTTTGACAGTGGTGGAGACCTCTGATGTATGAGACACTGTTACTGGCTTCATTATTGTTGTTGTGGTTGTAATTGTTTGTACTGTTTCAGAATGTAATACAGGGGATGAAACCTCAGCTGGTGTGTTCTTGGTTGATTCTGGTTCACGGCGAACAGTAGCTGCTGTAGTTGTCCCTGATGCAGTTGCTGGCAACGCTGATGCCACTGGTACCAAGGTAGAAGCTTTGGGTGCAGTAGCAGACTCTGCTAGGCCTGTTTTCATTGTCACTACATCTTCAGTTGTAGTTATTGTTGCTGTGGTTGTCCCTGCTGTAGTTGCTGGCAATGCTGAGCTTACTCCTGCTGATGCTGCAGTAGTTGCACTTGTTGTTCGTACCAACAATGTTGAGGCTTCTGCAGATGATTCTGTTCTTGCAGTTGTTGTCTTTACTTCACCTGTTTCAGGTAAAGGTGATGATCCATCTATTTTTGGTGCTGCTGTAGTGGAAGCAAATGTTGATTCTGTTGTACCAGATGCTCTCAACGTAGATATTCCTATTGATGAAGAACCAGTGTCAGCATGTGTTGTAGGTTCTTGTGTCACTCTTTCGACAGTGGTGGAGACTTCTGAGGTATGAGCCACTGTTACTGGCTTCACTGACATTAATGTTGTAGTTTCTTTTTGGGCTGATGAGGGTTCTGTTGTGACTTGAGATGTCACTGGTACCAAGGTTGAAGCTTTAGGTGCAGTAGCAGACTCTGCTAAGCTTGTTGTCGATGTTGTTGTTACTGTATCTACTGCCACAGAATGTAACACGGTAGATGAACCCTCAGCTAGTGTAGTCTTGGTTGATTCTGGTTCATTGCTAACAGTTGCTGCTGTGGTTGAGCCCGGTGCAGTTGCTGGCAATGCTGATGTCACTGGTACAAAGGTTGAAGCTTTGGGTGCAGTAGTAGACTCTGCTAGGCCTGTTGTTGTTGTCACAGTATCTACTGACATAGAAAGTAATACAGTAGATGAAACCTCAGCTAGTGTAGACTTGGTTGTTTTTGGTCCATTGTTAGCAGTTGCTTCTGTGGTTATGCCCCAAGCAGTTGTTGGCAATGCTGATGATGCTCCTGTTGATGTTAAAATAGTTGCACTTGTTGCTTTTGCAGCTGTAAAAATCGCATAAGATGATGGTAGTTTTGTTGTTGGCGTTGCGGTTTCTGTTGCAGACACTCTTGTTTCATTTGGTGTTATTGAAACTGTTTTGGTTGTTAAAGGTTCTGTTGTGACTTGAGGTGATGATGACTCTGTTATTGCAGATTGTACTGCATTGCTTGTCACTGCCTCTGTTGTAGCTACTGTTTTTGTAGGCTGAAGTATTGTCACAACACCTATAGGTACAGTATAGCAAATGAGCATCAAGTTAGTGTACAATAATAACATTAAAATTTTTTAGTGTAACAATATCAGTAGTAATCAGTAATCAACTGTTTTATCAACTGTTTTCTGTCGTTGTTTTTTTTTCTTTTCCTTTCTTAAAATGTTCCTCTATCAATGTTCTTTTAAATATTACTTTGCTTGGTTATTTTGCTTGCTGTTGTTTTCTATCGCTGTGTATATTACAAAAAAATTACAAAATGGCCAACCCAAAAACTTCACATTATTTAAAACAATGTCTCTCTGCTGTTCCTGAAGCTCATCTTTATTATCGCAAAGGGATAGTTCACCCAAAAATGAAAATTCTGTTGTCATTTACTCACTCTCGTCTCATGTCATTCTAAATCCTTAAGTCTTTCATTTGTCTTTGGAACACAAATGAAGATATTTCTCATGGAATATGAGAGATTTCTGTCCCTCCATTGACAGTCTATGCAACTACCACTTTGACACTTCAAAAAGTTAATGAAGATATTGTAAAACTAATCAATATATATTGAGTGGTTTAGTCCAAATTTTCAGAAGAGACTTGATCACTTTTTATGATGAACAGATTTAATTTAGGCTTTTATTCACATATAAACATCAATCAACGCACACATCAGTTATGGCAAACAGAAGCTCAAGCATGCTTGCTTGACGTGTGAGAACCAATGAGGTTCATTCTTGTGTGTTACGCAGCACAATTGAGTTTCCACAAAAACCAATGAGGTTTGTCCTTGCGCATCAAGCAAGTATGGTTGAGCTTCTGTTTATGCTCGCTGATCAATGTAAACATGTGGGGAAAAAGCCTAAATTAAACCTGAAAATTTGGACTAAACTGCTCGATTTACATTAGTTTTACGATCTCTTTATGAAGTTTTTGAAGCGTCAAGGTGGCAGTTGCATAGACTGTCAATGTATGGACAGAAATTTCTCAGATTTCATTAAAAAATCTTTATTTGTGTTCCGAAGATGAATGTGACGAGAGGGGCGGGGCCGAGAGCCGTGGGAACGGAGCGAGGCCGGTGGAGTAATTGCGAATGCGCGACACCTGCGCCACTCACCGGTCTCGAGTCTCACGGAGGAGCTCCGGAAGGATACAAAGGAGGAGTGATGACAGGGAAAGACGAGAGAGGACCAGGCCTGGATTTTATTTTGTGTTTTGGTTTTGTTTGTGCGCGGCAGTCGTCCGCGAGGGGCTGTCGCGCTGTTTTGAGTGTATTTTATTATTAAAGTTTCTTTGAGTGTTCGCCGGTTCCTGCCTCCTTCTTCCCGACCTACAAACTTTGTTACAATGAACAAAAGTCTTACAGGTTTAGAACGTCATGAGGGTGAGTACATTATGCTAGAATTTTCTTTTTTTGGTTAAAGTATCCCTTTAATTACAGAATTGTCTCACTGGTTTAACTGGTGACAGAATTTCAGCACTTGCCATTACATTCTTAACATGACATGTAAAGTTAAAAAAACAACAATTTTATTTTAATGACCCTGTTTGTTGCCACTAGTGGTAAAGGAATTACATTCAAACAGAACTTTCATTTAAAAAATATATTAAAATAAAAAGGGGTTATTTTAAATTTGAATAATATTTAATTTTGTATTAAATAAATGCAGCAGAGCATAAGACTTCTTTCAAAAACATTTAAAAATCTATAACATTCCTAAACTTTTGAATGGTAGTGTGTAATCATAACATATTTTGTCAAACCTGTTTGGGGTATTAAAATTGTTGTTGCTGCCATTGTTGTTCCTGGTGCCACTGTAGACCATAAAGTTGTATCTGAAACCGGTGATGCAGCTGTGGATGTTCTTTCAGCTGTTGTACTTTCAAAACTAACTCCTGCTCCTGATGTAGCAGGCAGATTTGCAGATGAAATGGCAGTTGTTGTTACCTTTGGAGCATTTGAGCCATCCTTTACAGTCTGCGTACTGGTTGTAGCACCCTCTGATGTTGGAGTTTCCTTCTGTGTCCATTTTAATGTCGATACCAAACTATTTCTAGTGGTTGTGGGTTTTATGCTGCTTGTTAGCGCTATTGAGGTAGTTGCTGGAGTGGTTAATGGAGTGGTTGTTTCTGTAAATACTGACATTGTGAGCTTTGGTGTGGTGGCTGTTAGTTGCCTTGAGGTTTCTAATGGTATATTGTTTGAAGTGGTAGTTTTTGATAGCAATGTTGAAGTTGTAGTATGTGTGATGGTGGTTTGTTGTCTTGAGTTGGTAGTTGGTAAGATTGTTGTTGGAGTGCTGATTGTTGCCGGCAGTGCTGAAGTTTGAAGCTCTGTTGTGGTTTCTGAGATTTCACTTGGAGTGGTCTTCTGTTTGCTGATATGTGCTTGAATGCTGGTTTTTAGGGGCTCTAGTGAAATTGTAGACATTGTTGTTTTGGATGTTGATGGCCCTGAAGTGGTTGTTTGTGCAGTTGTTGGGAAAAATGAAGTGGGCAACATAGTTGTTGCTGGTGATGAGTTGAATGACTCTGTTGGTGTTGTGGCTGGGGTAATTGCAGTGGATGTGGGGGTTTTTTTAATGGCTGCAAAAAAAAAAATTTCCATGCAGAGAAAAACAGATTGACAGACTTGGTTAATATGTGTAAGTAATTATAAAATTACTTAAATACTGATTTGTTACCTATTTCTAAAACGGGGTACCAGTACTGTCTGGAAATAACTTGTGATCCTCTCCTGAAAGATACAATTATTATTAACATATATTATTTTGCTAGAAGAAAACACATTTTGTTAAAAAGAAATTCACTCCCATTTTGTTAAAAAGAACCAAAAAACAAAATTAAATTGTAGTTATCAAAAAGCATGTTCAATTGAATTTAAATACAACATTAACATTTTAACAACAGTTTATTAAAAGTTTAACAATTATATTTTTAGGACCCTATGAAATCGGTTTTATTTTTTCTCCATTTTATTGTTTTCAAATTCATTGTTTTACATTTTCATTTTTCTGCATTCTATTTTAATGGTTTAATTAAATTTTAAATTTAAATATTGTCTAAAAAATTTAATTCATAAAATGTTAACAACTTAATATTTTATACAATTTTTTATAATAATATGGTTGTCACGAATCCTGTCCATGGACTTCCGTTCAATCACCACCAGAGGTCACCCTTTCCATTACATTGACTCTCGCACAACACAAACTGTTGCATAGCACCCCGGACTACATATCCCATCATTCATTGCACTGATTGCACACAGCACTGATTGCACTGATTGCACACAGCTGTTTCATATCACTCACTCACTATATAACACCCACTCAAACAACCATTCTCTGCTGAGTATTGCTTAGCCTGTACCCCGTTCCGAGTCTCTGTGTTTCCTTGTTTTGCCTTGCTTTGCCTGTTCTCTCGGTTTCTGATCTTTGCCTGTTTTCCTGGATTTTTCCCTCTCGTCTCGCCCCTGTGATTCTGTCTGCCGATCAGTGACCTACGCTAGCCCTAGGACTATTCTTGTGTTTTGCCCGCCATATACCTGTTTGCCATTGATCGACCCTGCCTGTGTTTGACCACTTCTCTTGTGAAATAAAGCTTGCACATGGATCCGTACGCCTCTCGTCTCGTCAGCCCCGTTACAGAATACTCAGCCTCACGAGGATCCAGCAGATTTTCTAAAGGACTCTGGCCAGGTATGGACCCAGTCAACCAGTTACTACATCTTCGGCAAGGAGGCCTTTCTATTGAGGAGTATGTTCACCGGTTCTGTGTGCTATCATATCAAGTTCCACTGTATGATGAAGGTTTGTTTTTGCCTTGCTTTGCCTGTTCTCTCGGTTTCTGATCTTTGCCTGTTTTCCTGGATTTTTCCCTCTCGTCTCGCCCCTGTGATTCTGTCTGCCGATCAGTGACCTACGCTAGCCCTAGGACTATTCTTGTGTTTTGCCCGCCATATACCTGTTTGCCATTGATCGACCCTGCCTGTGTTTGACCACTTCTCTTGTGAAATAAAGCTTGCACATGGATCCGTACGCCTCTCGTCTCGTCAGCCCCGTTACAGAATACTCAGCCTCACGAGGATCCAGCAGATTTTCTAAAGGACTCTGGCCAGGTATGGACCCAGTCAACCAGTTACTACATCTTCGGCAAGGAGGCCTTTCTATTGAGGAGTATGTTCACCGGTTCTGTGTGCTATCATATCAAGTTCCACTGTATGATGAAGTTTTGTTTAAGGACTTGTTCCGTTTTGGACTGGATGAACCCACGAAATCATGGTTACCTGGAGGGGAATGTAACTGTAGTTTAAAGGACCTTATGGATTATGCTTTGTTGTCTGTTGGCTCTTTATTTACTGTGCGTGCTGCAGAGGAAGAACGCGACACCGCGTCTGTGACTGAGATGGCGGATGCACCAGTTCGCACTCACAAAATGGCGGCCACAACTACGCCCCATCATGTCTCAGCTGCCATTCCTAAGTCAAGTCACACCTGATCTTCATGAATTAAGTCAAGTCACAGTTGATTGTCATGAGGCAAGTCAAGTCACAGAATATCTTCATGAACTAAGTCAAGTCACAGTTGACCGTCATGAGTCAAATCACAGTTGATCGTCATGAGGCAAGTCACAGTTGATCGGCATGAGTCAAGTCACAGTTGACCGTCATGAGTCAAATCACAGTTGATCGTCATGAGGCAAGTCACAGTTGATCGGCATGAGTCAAGTCACAGTTGACCGTCATGAGTCAAATCACAGTTGATCGTCATGAGGCAAGTCACAGTTGATCGGCATGAGTCAAGTCACAGTTGACCGTCATGAGTCAAATCACAGTTGATCGTCATGAGGCAAGTCACAGTTGATCGGCATGAGTCAAGTCACAGTTGACCGTCATGAGTCAAATCACAGTTGATCGTCATGAGGCAAGTCACAGTTGATCGGCATGAGTCAAGTCACAGTTGACCGTCATGAGTCAAATCACAGTTGATCGTCATGAGGCAAGTCACAGTTGATCGGCATGAGTCAAGTCACAGTTGACCGTCATGAGTCAAATCACAGTTGATCGTCATGAGTCAAGTCAAGTCACAGTTCATTATCACAAGTCAAGTCAGGTCACAGTTCATTATCTCAAGTCAAGTCTAGTCACAGTTGATCTTCCTGAGTTCAGTCAAGTCACAGTTGATCTTCATGAGTC
>NW_015505518.1:109690-115407 GCF_001515645.1 Sinocyclocheilus grahami | reverse complement strand
TTGATCGTCATGAGTCAAGTCACAGTTGATCGTCATGAGTCAAGTCAAGTCACAGTTCATTGTCACAAGTCAAGTCAGGTCACAGTTCATTATCACAAGTCAAGTCAAGTCTAGTCACAGTTGATCTTCCTGAGTTCAGTCAAGTCACAGTTGATCTTCATGAGTCGGGTCAAGTCACAGTTGATCTTCATGAGTCGGGTCAAGTCACAGTTCATTATTATCATGAGTCTAGTCAAGTCACAACTGATCGTCATGGGTCAGGTCTAGTACACCCAGATTCTCAAGGTCAGCCCTTTGGTATCCCAGTCTGGTATCCAGTGTGAGGGATGCACCGCTGGTGTCTGCACGCACAGCTGGTATCCCCGAACCCGCTCGCTCTAACCCTTCTGTTCATGAACTCATTCCCCTGTCTGCAGCACTTCCCATATGGGGGGTTGCTTTATGGTGTATCTGGGCCGCGTACACCACCGCCGATTTGCTAGAGGCAGCGGCACCGGCTACAACATCTCCAGAGGTGGCAGCTTATGCTGCAGAACCTCCCGAGGTAGAGGTGTCCGCTGCTGTGCTCCCAGAGGCCATGGTATCCGCTGCAGTCTCTTCAGAGGTGGCGGCGCATGCTGCAGAACCTCCTGAAATGGCGGTGCTCGCTTCAGCTCCTTGCGTGGTGGTGGCGCCCAGCAATGCACTTTCAGCCTGTCCTGTTCCGGCCAAGGAGGTCGCCTATGAACTCTCTGCCTGCTCTGTTCCGGCCAAGGAGGCCATCTATGAACTCTCTGATTGTCCTCTTCCGGCCAAGGAGGCCGCCTATGAATTATCTGCCTGTCCTGTTCCGGCCAAGGAGGCCGCCTATGAACTCTCTGCCTGCTCTGTTCCGGCCAAGGAGGCCATCTATGAACTCTCTGCCTGACCTGTTCCGGCCAAGGAGGCCGTCTGGGAACTCTTTGTCTGTCCTGTCACGGCTATAGAGGCCGTTTGCGAACTCCCTGCTTGTCCTGTCACGGCTATGGGGGCCGTCTGTGAACTCTCGTCCCATCCTGTCACAGCTATGGAGGCCGTCGGTGAACTCTCTGTCTGTCCTGTCACGGCTAAGGAGGCCGTCTGTGAATCCTCGTCCTGCCCTGTCAGGGTTATGGAGGCCGTCTGTGAACCCTCTGCCCATCCTGTCACGGCTATAGCGGCCATTTGTGAACTCCCTGCTCGTTCTGTCATGGCTATAAAGGCCGTCTGCAAACTCCCTGCTTGTCCTGTCACGGCTATGGCGGCCGTCTGTGAACTCTCTGTTTGTTCTGTCATGGCTATAGAGGCCGTCTGCAAACTCCCTGCTTGTCCTGTCACGGCTATGGCGGCCGTCTGTGAACTCTCTGTTTGTTCTGTCATGGCTATAGAGGCCGTCTGCAAACTCCCTGCTTGTCCTGTCACGGCTATGGCGGCCGTCTGTGAACTCTCTGTTTGTTCTGTCATGGCTATAGAGGCCGTCTGCAAACTCCCTGCTTGTCCTGTCACGGCTATGGAGGCCGTCGGGGAATCCTCATATTGTCCGGTCTCGGTTATGTAGGCCGTTTGTGAATTCTTTGCTTGCTTTGTTTCGGCCTGGGAGGTCGTTTGTGAACTGTTGTCCTGTCCCGACCGAGCCAAGGAGGCTGCCTCTGAACACTCAGTCTTGTCTATCAACCCCAATGTTCTGTCTGTGTTGTCCGTCTCTGCTCTCTCGTTGTTACAGTCTCCGCCATGGTCTCCTGGTCGGGGTGGTTCACCGGGAGGGTTTTCTGTTCCCTCTGACCTGTTTGCCATTGATCGACCCTGCCTGTGTTTGACCACTTCTCTTGTGAAATAAAGCTTGCACATGGATCCGCACGCCTCTCGTCTCGTCAGCCCCGTTACAATGGTCATATGAAATGTTTTATTTGTTTAGAAATTCATTATTGTCTGTTTTAATGTTTCTGTACTTATAATTTAATACATATACATGTAACTTTACATTACATAACTTCATTACCAAAAATAGTGGTAATCAAATACAGGCATAAATCATTAAGAATAGAATCTTTTAAAATTTAACAATTATTTTCATTTGATGGCAAAAAAAGTGCTGCACACCAAAGGTTTACAATTACAATCAAATTAAAACATTCTGGAAGAACATGATCTCATGAGAATTTGTATGTATTTTACAGAAAATGTTGTTCTACAAAATAATAACATTATAACATTTTGTTCTGTTCTGTGTGATTTCCGCTGCCAACTCGTTTCGAAGAATAATGTTAAACAAGTCTTTAAACCCTTAAAATGGATAACATTTCTGCAATCATTTAAACATTCATGTAATGTTTACTTTGTTTTCCGTGGGACACAAAATGCGTTTTCTCCGACATGCTGTGACTGACAATAGAACCATAAAATATACAATTACAAAAGGAATTTGTGCGCTGTAATCCAAATCTTCAGAATTCACATGACTGCGAGGAAAAAAAGCCATATTCAAGCCTTTATTTTGCAATCTTCAACTCCATCCTCAGCAGCGACCGTAAGCATCAATAAAAAAACTACAAATTAAAAAATTGCCGCTTCAAGAAGCTTTACGACAGGTTTTACGGCAGTAGAATAGAACGCTCATTGGCTCTCGCCTGCTTCGTCACATTTGCTTTGCTGTCTATGCAGGGTCAGAAAGCTCTCGGATTTCATCAAAAATATCTTAATTTGTATTCCGAAGAAAAACGAAGGTCTTATGGGTTTGGAACGACATGAGGGTAATTAAAAAATTGCCGCTTCAAGAAGCTTTACGACAGGTTTTACGGCAGTAGAATAGAACGCTCATTGGCTCTCGCCTGCTTCGTCACATACAAGTTTTCAACATTGATAAACAGCATATTAGAATGATTTCTGAAGGATCATGTGGCACTGAAGACTGGAGTAATGGCGGATGAAAATTCAGCTTCACAGAAATAAATTATATTTTACAGAATTTTAAAATAGAAAAGCATTATTTTAAATGGCAATAATATTTCACAATATTACTGTTTTTAATGTATTTTTTAATCAAATAAATGCAGCCTGTACGAGCATGAGATACTTCTTTAAAAAAACATTAAAAGTCTCACTGATTCCAAACTTTTGAACAGCAGTGTAGATCACAAAAAAAGTCTACAGCTTACAAGAAGTTAATGCCAGCATTGAAAGATTTTCACAACAGCATTTGAAAACAGTGATCACAGCATGTATGCTACAGTACGTGTTAAATCAATAGGACTAAAAAAACAGTTTTGCATAGTTTACCGCACATTCAGTAAAACATGTCATAAACACATTCATTGCATTTAAAGAGACGCTAAGGTAATAAATAAATTGCAAATGTTTTTCAGGAAGGAAAGGAGAAACCCAAAATCTCCCTTGTAACATGTAGCATCACACAGCTCTGTTACATATTCAAAACAGCAAGCAATTCATCTGGCAATTGGCAAAATAGCAATATTTTATAAAATGTGAATATCATACGAAAAAGAATTCCTCATAATTGGGCTAATTCAACAGTGTCACAATTCTGAGATATATACATACACCAAACACATATTGTGATCATTTATCAGCTGCATATCCTTACCTATTAGTGTCCTTTGTTCAGTTCCTTCAGGTTATAATAAATGTAATAAGATCCAGATCATATTTTGAAAAATAAGATACGCCTAGTCCTTCTTCCTTTCTGAGTGAAGACTAAACCTGTCAGATCATTTCTTCCAGTTAAAGTTCAAACAGTGCTTAGTCTGGGGAGCAATTTTCTTCACTGCCGTCACAGGTTGAGCAGCACAGAAGACATCTTTGAAATGTAAAGCATGTTCCTGAATTCACACATCATTACGTGAATTTCAGCATTGCATCTTTGTTTGACGCTCTCTGTAAATGCCTTAGGGAAGCTTAGCAGATGTCACTGGGATTTACTGTGGAAGATTTTGTTTTATAGTATTTGTCTATGACAGGCTCCTTTTGAGGATTGTGTCTAACAAAGAATGGTTGTAGACAACTTTTAGATATTTTAATTTCAGTCGATATTTTGTTTCTTCATGAAGAAGCTTAAATCTTAGACCCCCACTGGGCAGCAACAAATCTGACCTGATGTTTAAAACTTAAATAATAGGATGATTAATGATGCATGCCATTTTTACAGATGGTCTGTTCAGTGTATATCTGGCATTTAGAGAAAACTAAATGATTTGAGTAACACTGCAAGAAGGTTACTTTTGTTAACTTTAGTCAACTACATTACTTAACATGAACAAACAACGAACACTTTTCTACAGCATTTATTATCTTAATGTTAATAAAAACATTTACTTAATATTAATAAAGTTAATATTACTTAATGCTCTTAGAACTGATAAATGAAAATGTTATTTTTATTAACTAACATTAAAAAAGATTAATAAATGCTGTAAGAAATATATTGTTCATTTTAGTTAATGTTATATAAAGCAGTAACTAATGTTAATGACTAAGATCTTATTGTAAAGTACACAAAATGTGTTTACTTCCTTCTGTATTGACCACAGGAATGTAGGTTTAATCCCTAAATGGTGTTACTTTTCCAATTAAAAATACTGAAACCAGACAGAATTACTTTAAAATGTATCTAAGAATATTAAATGTTTGTATTGTAAACAATATGAAGAGAGAACAAAAAACTTTTGTGGGAGCGATAACATGAAACATGACACTGTAGTCATATTAAAATACAGTAAGCAGCAGTTTCATATACAAGACATAATGCCAGTCAGGCCGTTAACCTTCCTGAATTAAAGGGTTAGTTCACCCAAAAATGAAAATTCTGTCATTAATTACTCACCCTCATGTCGTTTCAACCCCGTAAAACCTTCGTTCATCTTTGGAACACAAATTAAGATATTTTTGATGGAATCTGAGAGCTGTCTGACCCTGCATAGACAGCAATGCAACTGAAATGTTCCCAAGTCCAGAAACGTAGCAAGGAGATCTGTAAAATAATTCATGTGACACCAGGGGTTCAACCATAATTTTACGACACTACGAGAATAATTTTTGTGTGCAAAAGAAAAAAAAACTACTTTATTCAACAATTCGTCTGCTCCACGTCACCCTGTAGCGCCATTGTGGAGAGTATCCGCTGGACGTAAACATGGATACGCTGTTTTCGTTCAGATCAAATCACAACAACATAGGAAACAGATCCGGCGTGACGCAGCTGACACAAAACAGCAAACGCTGTTTACGTCAGCGGATATTATCCAAAATGGTGCTAAAGGGCTAAAGATGAATTGTTGAAAAAAGTTTTTTTTTTTTTTTTTTGCGCACAAAAATTATTCTCGTAGCTTTGTAAAAATTACGGTTGAACCCCTGATGTCACATGGATTATTTTACAAATCTCCTTGCTACGTTTCTGGACTTGGGAACATTTCAGTTGTGTTGCTGTTAGGGATGTAACGATTCACTCAACTCATGATTCGATTCGATTCACGATTTTGAATTCTCGATTCGATTTGATTCACGATTTGATTTATTTTTTTTTACAAAATGAGATTTAAGACCAATTATAATGTAAATGTAAATAACAAAGCTAAATTGAAATTTTAAAACAAGCTCCAAATTAAATATGTAACACAAATACAAGAAATCTCTTCATATAAACAAAATAAGGCTTTGTCTGTGCTCTTTCCATTTAAAATTAGAGGCAACCACTGCATTTTAATCAT
>NW_015505518.1:89888-109672 GCF_001515645.1 Sinocyclocheilus grahami | reverse complement strand
GATCCAAACAAAGAGGCTGCATACATGCAACATGAGCAGTTTTTTAATCTAAATTAGATTGTATAATTTTGAAATTTGAAGCAAAAACAGAATTTGTTGACTTCAGTTTTGTGAAACTATAAATAAAAATATCTGCATGAAACCGAAACAGCCGACGAGCTGAATGAGATGCAGATTCACTCTCTGCCAGCAGGTGGCGCTTAAAGCGTTTCCTTGGTTTCCGCTGTAAACAAAGCAGCGCTGAACTTATGAACTTTAATATGCATTATACAGAGGAAAATAAAAAATACCATCTAAACTTTTCTAAAGACAGTAAGTTCCCCTCAGACATACATTCATATAAACTCCTACCCCTAAATGAATCGCGTCTCAACCGAATCGTCACATATTTGAATCGATTTTCAACCGGCTCGCGGTTAATCGTTACATCCCTAGTTGCTGTCTATGCAGGGTCAGACAGCTCTCAGATTCCATGAAAAATATTTTAATTTGTGTTCCAAAGACGAACGAAGGTCTTACGGGTTTGAAATGACATGAGGGTGAGTAATTAATGACAGAATTTTCATTTTTAGGTGAACTATCCCTTTAATGGGAAAAAGCAGGTAACCATGAACCGGTTGAGGAGTCATGGGCAGAATGAAATGTGCCAAAGCTGCTTAAAAAAAATTTACTCACCAGAGCACAATTCACTTTCAATGATAGGGAACAATCCCATAAAGCTGCCAAAAAACCTTGTGTGTGTATTATGAACCCAGCAGATATCAATATGATAGCAATTATGATATCAATGTGACATGGCTTATGCGTTTCAGAATATGGTTTTACTTCAGCGGTTTTGAAAGTATGAACCTTTATTTGGAGACTATTATGAATAAAACTGCATTGTTATTTGTATTAAATCAATAAAAATATCTATACACATCATGCAATTGCTCAGAGATCAGAGAAATGTGTAAAATCGTGTGTAAACTGTAATATAGCCCATCATGTGCTGTATTGCTATTCATTTGCCATGACCAACCCAACAGTTCTTGTGAAAAATGTACAACTTAACAAATAGGAATGTGCTTTCTAAATATTATTTCCTTCAGAAAATAATGACAGTGTCCTCAAAGTTGAGCATAACATCCAGAACCTGTTTTTCAAGACTAAAAAAACTAAGCTGAATGTGTGTGTGAAGAATATCGTCTTGATTTCGATTCAGACAGAAATAGTACTAATATTGTCTGTGTCTGAATTGCTTACAGTCTACATAATCATTTAAATTATCTACATAACATAACTACCATTACCACAACCCATTTATTATTATCATAATTGCTCAGATAGAAAAGTTGTACATTGTGAGTTTTGTCTTGAGGCACAAATATATTAGCTTGCTTATATTAGCCTGAATTAGAATGAATACATGTGTGTTTTGAATGAGACCATGGTTAAATCTGTGCTTTATGAGGATAGCTTTGTGTAGCCATTTACAGAAAAGTGACAGAAGTGATGTTCGGACTGACAGAATCAGTTGTTTAAGCAATCAACATTTTACACAGCATTCTTGTTATGCGGAAACAGCATTCTTGTTATGTGGAAAGAAAATTATTTTTAAAAGAGTATACTATACTGCCTGGCCAAAAAAAAAGTGGCCGTATGGATTTAAATAAGCAAATACATACGATTTTTAGATTAAGTCATTATTGCAGTGATTAATATGTTTCTGGAATGTTGTATGTTTGGCAACAATTCTTTTATCCCCAAGTGATGCAGTGTGTAGCTTATAATTTCAAAAACAACTATGTCAGGTGGAAAAATTCACCTGGCTCACTCTATGAAAGATTGGCCACCACAGAGTCCTGACCTAAGCCCCACTGAAAATCTTTGGGATGTCTTGGAGTCGACTTTACACTGCCTGTCCATAAAAAAAGTTGCACAGTCTAGTATTTTGTTGGACCCCCTTTAACTTTGATTATATTGTGCATTCCTTGTGTCATTCCACAACATCATACAAAATCACAACATTTATTTTCATCAAGAGTTGCATACATTTTTGGCAGATATCTTGTATTGACAATGGGAGAATCGATTGTATAATTTTGAAATTTGAAGCAAAAACAGAATTTGTTGACTTCAGTTTTGTGAAACTATAAATAAAAATATCTGCATGAAACCGAAACAGCCGACGAGCTGAATGAGATGCAGATTCACTCTCTGCCAGCAGGTGGCGCTTAAAGCGTTTCCTTGGTTTCCGCTGTAAACAAAGCAGCGCTGAACTTATGAACTTTAATATGCATTATACAGAGGAAAATAAAAAATACCATCTAAACTTTTCTAAAGACAGTAAGTTCCCCTCAGACATACATTCATATAAACTCCTACCCCTAAATGAATCGCGTCTCAACCGAATCGTCACATATTTGAATCGATTTTCAACCGCCTCGCGGTTAATCGTTACATCCCTAGTTGCTGTCTATGCAGGGTCAGACAGCTCTCAGATTCCATGAAAAATATTTTAATTTGTGTTCCAAAGACGAACGAAGGTCTTACGGGTTTGAAATGACATGAGGGTGAGTAATTAATGACAGAATTTTCATTTTTAGGTGAACTATCCCTTTAATGGGAAAAAGCAGGTAACCATGAACCGGTTGAGGAGTCATGGGCAGAATGAAATGTGCCAAAGCTGCTTAAAAAAAATTTACTCACCAGAGCACAATTCACTTTCAATGATAGGGAACAATCCCATAAAGCTGCCAAAAAACCTTGTGTGTGTATTATGAACCCAGCAGATATCAATATGATAGCAATTATGATATCAATGTGACATGGCTTATGCGTTTCAGAATATGGTTTTACTTCAGCGGTTTTGAAAGTATGAACCTTTATTTGGAGACTATTATGAATAAAACTGCATTGTTATTTGTATTAAATCAATAAAAATATCTATACACATCATGCAATTGCTCAGAGATCAGAGAAATGTGTAAAATCGTGTGTAAACTGTAATATAGCCCATCATGTGCTGTATTGCTATTCATTTGCCATGACCAACCCAACAGTTCTTGTGAAAAATGTACAACTTAACAAATAGGAATGTGCTTTCTAAATATTATTTCCTTCAGAAAATAATGACAGTGTCCTCAAAGTTGAGCATAACATCCAGAACCTGTTTTTCAAGACTAAAAAAACTAAGCTGAATGTGTGTGTGAAGAATATCGTCTTGATTTCGATTCAGACAGAAATAGTACTAATATTGTCTGTGTCTGAATTGCTTACAGTCTACATAATCATTTAAATTATCTACATAACATAACTACCATTACCACAACCCATTTATTATTATCATAATTGCTCAGATAGAAAAGTTGTACATTGTGAGTTTTGTCTTGAGGCACAAATATATTAGCTTGCTTATATTAGCCTGAATTAGAATGAATACATGTGTGTTTTGAATGAGACCATGGTTAAATCTGTGCTTTATGAGGATAGCTTTGTGTAGCCATTTACAGAAAAGTGACAGAAGTGATGTTCGGACTGACAGAATCAGTTGTTTAAGCAATCAACATTTTACACAGCATTCTTGTTATGCGGAAACAGCATTCTTGTTATGTGGAAAGAAAATTATTTTTAAAAGAGTATACTATACTGCCTGGCCAAAAAAAAAGTGGCCGTATGGATTTAAATAAGCAAATACATACGATTTTTAGATTAAGTCATTATTGCAGTGATTAATATGTTTCTGGAATGTTGTATGTTTGGCAACAATTCTTTTATCCCCAAGTGATGCAGTGTGTAGCTTATAATTTCAAAAACAACTATGTCAGGTGGAAAAATTCACCTGGCTCACTCTATGAAAGATTGGCCACCACAGAGTCCTGACCTAAGCCCCACTGAAAATCTTTGGGATGTCTTGGAGTCGACTTTACACTGCCTGTCCATAAAAAAAGTTGCACAGTCTAGTATTTTGTTGGACCCCCTTTAACTTTGATTATATTGTGCATTCCTTGTGTCATTCCACAACATCATACAAAATCACAACATTTATTTTCATCAAGAGTTGCATACATTTTTGGCAGATATCTTGTATTGACAATGGGAGAATCGAACCACTGTTGTCTCCAGTACATCCTAAAGACTTTCAGTAGGGTTAAGCTGTGGTGCACTTCATGTGTGAAAATGATTTCTCATGCTCACGGAACCATTTCACAAATTGAGCCTGGTGAATCTATTTCCAACATGGTTTATTTCTGTTCTTCATTATGTACATCAATTTACTAGTTTAGCACAGTTCATAAGTAAATCACTGAACTATTAAAGATTAAGCATTTAAATTAGGAATGGGGCAAGAGTGGTAGGGCAAAAACCACTGCTAACCCAGAAGAACATTAAGGCTCATCTGAATTTTGCCAAAACACACCTTGGTGATCCTCAAACTATTTGTGACCCTGGACCACAAAACCAGTCTTAAGTCGCTGGGGTATATTTGTAGCAATAGCCAAAAATACATTGTATGGATCAAAATTATAGATTTTTCTTTTATGCCAAATCATGTAGTGTTCGGGTCCTTTTTGCTCTGAAATTTTTTTATTTTTCCCGAAAATACTAGTTAATGTTATCGCATTGGACTGAAATTTTGTGACTTTGTTCACAAAGGGTATAACTACTTCTAAAAAATGTTTTGATAATTTTCATACTTTTCTGGGGGAGATTTTTCACCTTGTTACACTTGTGATGTTCCAGGGCAAAAATGACCCGGCCTCAAAAAAATGCTTATAAATCACTCATTATGCTATATTATCACCAAAGATTGGATTCAATCTTTTTGTCAACTTCTTATCTTTCATTTAGGACTGGTTTTGTATTTATATTTGCTTCTGATTAATCGTTGGCCTCATTTATCTGAGGCCTACCCTTCACCCTGCTTCAAAATAATCTTTCTTTCATCCTTCTTTCATCACACCTTCTAGACAAAATATTATGACAATAGGTATTGAAGCTTTCATGTTCTCACAAAGCAGACAAAAGTTTACTAATAAATGCTTTAGCACAAAGACAAAGCATATAAATATTGCTGAACCATGAAATGTTCTTGATATGGCAGTGCTGTTTTTTCATGTCACAATGGTCAGATTTGTTGTTGCATGACATTGTCTCTGTGTGACAGTGTTGGTGTTTTTTTGTGACAGTATAAATATTGGTTTGTTGTTCCATGAAATGTTCTTTATATAGTTTTTGTATCTTACACTCTTAAAAATAAAGGTGCTTCACGATGCCATAGAATAACCTTTCTGTCTAAATGGTTCTATAAAGAACTTTTAACATCTGAAGAACCTTTCTGTTTCACAAATGGTTCTTTGTGGTGAAAGAAGGTTCTTCAGATTACAAAAAGGTAAGCAAGAGATGGTTCTTTAAAGAACCTTTGACTGAATGGTTCTTTGTGGAACCAAAAATGGTTCTTCTATGGCATCGCTTGAAGAACCTTTTGAAGCACCTTTATTTTTAAGAGTGTACTACAAAATAAGAGGAGTATAAGTACTAAGTCAACTAATAAAAGCTCTTATGTAATTTACACAGTGTTTCTATTATTACAAATTCTGGTATTGTTTCTCAAGCTGGCTAGAAGGTTTAGAGATGTGGCTTATATTTTAATTTGGAGGGATACTCCACCCAAAAATGAAAAATCTCTCATCATTTACTCACCCTCATGCCGTTCCATATATATTTTAATTTCTTGCTTCACATGAACACAAAATGAGATTTTTTTCAAAAATTAATCCATCTATGTGAGTCCATATAATGCAAGTGGATAGATCCCTTAAAATGACGCTTCACAAACCACACAAACGAACATAATTGTAATCCAAAGTTGAATCAATGTCTTTTGTAACAAAACTGTGTAAGAAAAAAATATTTTAAACTTTTTAAACTAAAAACCATTGCTTGCAGCCAACTGTGAACATCAGCGTATAACAGCACTTTGTGAAACTGAAGTGACAGTCCCGAAAATTTAATTTTTGTCAAGCGAACACACATATGAGAGTTGGCTGGTTTATAGTTTACCATATTAGAATGTTTCTCTCACACACACACACACGCACACACACACACGCACACACACCAATAGTTTGCTTCAGAAGACACTGATTCATCAACTGGAGGTTGTATGGATTACGGCCATGTTCATTTTGCATGGTTTTTGAAGCATTCTTTTGAGAGATCTATCCACTTGCATTATATGGACTCACGGAGATGGATTATTCTGCTAAAAATCTCAGTTTGTGTTAATCTAAAAAAACAAAGTCATATTAATCTGGGACAGATTGGTGATGCATAAATGAAGAGAAAAATGTCATTCTTCGGTGGACTATTCCTTTAATTTCATTTTAAAAAATACTTTCTCCCATCCCAGCTTAATATTTTCTGTAAAACTGCTTTGAAACAACTGAATCAGTGACAGCAGAGACAGCTATACTGGTCCACATGATGGACAAACATCACCTCATGAACGCTTTGTTATGAATGACTAGAGAGCTGTCACCAGTTGGTGTGTGTATCTCACCCATGACTCTGGCCTGTAATCGAACTCGGACGCTGCTGTCCCTTCTGCTCCTGTTGACCAGGGTGAGTTCCTCTTGCACCACTCCCTCCTGCTGAGCGCTGTACTCACAAACCACCCTCGCTCCCCCTTAAAAGAGCACAGACAGATGAATGGGAGTGAGTGGGATGAATACAGATACAGAGGGATACCAAGACAACACAAAATGTCATGGACATTAAAAAGATGGGTAAAAGAAAACGCCTGAGTTCCAATCAAATAAGATTGGAAGATTGAAATCATCGTAGAGAAACAATCACCTTACTGCAAAGTGCTTGCAGCTTCTTTTAGAATATAAATTGTACACTCAGATACGGCAAACCTACTAAGATTTCCCTAGAGATTCAAATGTGGGAAAAATGACACTACTATAAACATGCTAAGTGAGTTTCAGCTAATGGAGAGATCAATGCCGGGCTGAAATAGGAGTGTGACTATTGATCCTAACATGACGTCTTGCATTTGGCTTGATGTTTTATCAGCAGTCAGATGTACAAGCAATCTTAGATCCACATTAACTGCTCTGATAGCACTTATGCTTTTACAGCCTTGTTTAATTGTTACTGCTTAGTTTTAGCTACATGTATCTAGTTTTCTAAACTTTCTCATCATTCATTGAGTCAAGGAAGCCACATGTTTATAGATCTGGGCTGTTTTCTCAAAGGTTTCTTGCTCAATCCCAAGCAAGACTGAGATGGTTTCTCGGTCACGGGTATTGTTCATTAACCTTGTGCTCCGGAGCAGAGCACTTAACCCAGGTTGCTCCAGTGAGACTCTCCTTGTAATAAGTCTACTGTAAGAAGCTTCAGCTGAAAAGCATCTGTTTAACTGCTGAACACCTCTTAATAGGGTGTATGTGAATAAATGAGAACACAAGGGTTGTAAGCAGACTTTGATAAGTGACATAGAAGACTATATGCATGATAAAAGTTGGTCTAATTGTGCGTTCAAGTCCTCCTGGGAAATTGATATTTATGAGTTGGGAAGTCGTAATTACAATGTCAGGGGCGTTCAAATAACTTTGGTCGGAACAAGATGCCGATGTACCTTTTCTGCATAAAATTCAGTAGGATTTTTCTTGTTTTAAATCATTTTAAATAGTTTTTAATGTTTTATTCAATTTATGAAGGTCCTGTAAATTGAATCGCTATATATTCTATCGTAATTGCAAAATATACTATGGTGTTTTGTATATGTACGTTTATATTATTTTGATGACATTTTGGAAAATAAAGTGTTCTTCATAAATGCTAGTTAGTCTATAAAATATAAAGAAATAACTATAAATACATCTGTAGGTTGCAATTCAAAAAATGGTTAGAAATATAATCTAATGTTTTTACCAAATGCATCTATGATAACATGTTTATGGGTAATTTTTGTATTTTCTATGTATTTTTAACATTCAAACATATTTCTCAGTGGTAGAGCATTGCGTTAGCAGCGCAAAGGTCGTGGGTTCAATTCCCAGGGAACACACATACTGATAAAAAATGTATAATCTGTATGCACTGTAAGTCGCTTTGGAGAAAAGCGTCTGCTAAATGCATTAATTTATATATATGGTATTTTGTATGGAAATGTAATAATTCACTTTCATTTAAAATAAGTTTCATGTACAAATTTCACATGCGTTCAACTAAATATGATCTTTCCAACTTTACTTATAAACACCATAAGACCAATGCAAAAACATACCATCAGGCTGTGGTGTGATGCGTATTGCACGTAGTCGTGGTTTTGCAGTAGTGCGTAGTGCGGGGGAAAGAGAGACATCTTTCCCTAGTGTTGGGACTTGTGGCAAAGAAAAGATGATTTCATATTTGTGATGGCTCCTTAAAAATCCCACCTAGATACAGAGTTACAGTGTCAACGATTTCAGCATGCAACACATCTATCTTATATACTGTTTGTTTTTAAGCATTTTTTAAAAGCGATTTCTTTCACCTTAACAAGATATGCACCATCAGGCTCTGGTAGAGCAGTGATGACTTTATCCTGAAGCTTTTCATCACAGCTATTGTTAATGGGAGCGTCTTCATCATCATCAGGGAAATGTACTCCACCTTTTGAAGTGGAGCCTGGCGAAGAGAAAACAAGGGTGGAGTTAAGATCACAGAGATGGATACTGGACCAGAAGATACATGCTGAGATGATTAATGCAGGCTGAACCCAGTGTGGGAGAGCTGTTAGAATATACACACTCTGGAAGTGTTAAGAGACAACGAGAAAGCATAAAAGTATAAATATATAAAGCACATTATGTAAAAAATGTATACACATGCATATTCAGATAGACATTATGAGCACAGAAAAGACACTGACTTTTCCTTCCTGTTGCCATGTCAACATAAGGCCAGGGAAATCCAGGGATGATGACTGGCGTCAGTTTGATATCATCTTTAAATAGAGAGAATGACCGCTGCAGAAGAACAGAAGATGCCTGTGAGTTATGTAATCTATGATCAGATTTTAATGTCCTACTCTGTCCTATTCCCTGATATATCGAATAATGTTTTAGACAGTATATAAAGAGATTTAAATTGCATGCAGTTTATTTACCCAACTTCTAAATTATCAATTGTCCATCCCCTGAGAATGATTTGCATTTCATTGACTTTGCAACATACTCCCTGCTGGGTTAAACGCCACAGGATGGAGGTCCCCCACAACTGTAATGCTTTATTATCATCATTAGTTCGCCGTAATAACTGAGGTTAAAATGGCGAATCATCTGAGTAAGCATTCATGAGGCCTGTTATTAGGGCAAAACTCCATTCAGATGTTCCCTTATTTGCCCTCAAGTCAGTATTAGACTTTATACTGACATCATTCGGCATTGGTGTATGAATTGTGTTTGCTGCTGATGTTTCATACTGAAACTGATTAAGTTCGTATTAAGTTTATTCGTTTTCAGTTATGTTTTTCTCTGCCTCATATTATACATATCTATATAATGGACATACTTGAATTCAGGCCCAACAATAAGCTGCATGGAAGAAAAGGTATATAAAAAGTGTAACATAACATAAAAGGTATATAAAGTAAACACACCATTATTATTTTTATTATTATTTAAGCAACAACTGCAAGATGCTGGTCATGTGATCTCAACATGGCCGCGCCCATAACGCGTAAAATGAAATCAATTTTTGTCCTAGACATGTTGCGCCGCTATGGTTTTTGGGCCCCCTGAAAAGCATATTGACTCGGACTCAGGTTGGTGGATTAGTCGGGTCCCCCTCAGTAAAAATCGCGTTCCCGGGCCCCCTCTCTCTCATCGGGCCCTTGGAATCGTCCTAACCTTTCCCCCGTCAAGGTGCCCCTGGTACTAGAAAACATCATTTTAATATGTTTATTAAACATAGCTGTTAATTTCTTTAAGCCTTTACACTTTTTAATACTGTGTACACCTTTAAATAGCAGTTGACAAAATTGTTTTGGCAAATTATTGAATGAATCCTCCAAATTGCCAATTCCTAAGTAATATGTGCCATATGTAATCACATATGTGCACACTGTAATCTTTGTTTTTTTGTACTATAAATTATGTAGCTACTTGTGTGTAGAGCTCTATGTACAAACCTGCAGAGAAGTAAACCTGTCCCTGATCCCCCCCCCCTGTAGATTTATTTGAAAATCATGCACGCAGATGGGACTCCAGACACTAAGCAGCAATTTCACATGAAAATCTTTGACTTTAATCGGAGTCATTACGCCAGCTCAGTCAAGGTTATTTCAGAGAATGACACTCACATTCAAACTAAAGCGGCTTATAATACCGCGCTCTTCCCGACTGACTTGTTCTCAGCCTTTCTTCCAAAGCGCCCCTGCAAAATCACGCCAAATATGACGATAAGAAAAAAGCGGCTTATGCAACAATAATCGCTGAGATGGGCGATGCAAGTTATAGATATGTATCTGTCTATAATAGATACATTATTACAGGCGGTCCCCGAGGAGTCCGCCTTTGCCGGATAAACAAAACCTTCGAAGGCAGTGCATCTCGAAGGCATCTCTCGTTCATAATTTATTAAAGTACAGCATGTTGTGCTCTGTGTAAAAATGGGACAACACTGAGCGTTGCGTGCCAGTGTCCCGTTTGGCACCACTGACAGAAAAAAAACTGCTCGATATTAAAATAGTAAGTGGTTCAGCCAAAAATACGTAACCTTCATTTTTTGTATAATAATCATACCTCGTGTTTGACGTTTAATAGACAGAATTATAACTACATCTCAGGGAAAATGTCTTCTGAAGATTGCAACGCAGTTCATGCAGAACTATTTATTAACAGACTTTTGACAGAATTGTAGGCTTCTATTAATAGCTCCCACTTAAGAGAAAAATGCATTTTTGAAGTGTGGGTATCTTTCAAATGTGCGCGTGCACACAGACTATACACATATAGTTGAATATCAAAATAATTGTAATCTTAAATTCACTGAAAATCAAACTTACCTGTCTTGCATGTACTGTACAGAAGCAGGTTCGTGGCGTTGCCTGAAGCGCTGTGCCATCAGTCCCCTGAACGCAGCGTGTAGCGTGCAGCAGAGGTCTGACGCTGCACCGTGTCACAAGAAAAGAGCCGCAGCCATTGGCTACTGATGGTTACTTAACGTCTAGCTCTCTTTTTTCTACATCTCCCTCATTATATACAGTATACACGCAATGTGGAGGCAAGAGGTCCGGACCAGTGCCCCAGCAGAGCCCCTGAATGTCATAGGCTTCGAGCTGAGCTGAGCCACCGACCACAGTGGCCTCACCCAGCACTGCAAATGTAAAACTGATATAGCCTAGAGATGAACAGTTCTTGAATGGATATATTAATAGAATGAAATGCAATAAATGGTCAACTTGCAATCAAAGATGCAATAAGCTGCTTTGATGAGAATGAAAGATATCACACTGCAAACATACATCAATTCAATTTTTTAAGCCAACAGAGAAGTTGCAGGTGCTTAATAAAAAGTTGCTTTTAAAAATAAGAATTTTGAAACATAAAGTCGCAATTATGACGAAAGGCAAAATTACACACACACACACACACACACATTTATTATTAGTCACAATTGCATAACTTAAAGCCACAGTTACTCCCTAATTTGCTGTACTGTACATTCTTGGTTTGTCTTGTAGGACCATAATCCCATATGGACTATAGAGATTCAGAGAGTAAAGACAACATAGAAATAGAAGAGATGTAGTCGCCTATATATTGTATAAACACATTTATTTTTTGCTTTACTATAATGTACAAAACACATATTTGAATATTATACATTTTGCATATAATACATGCTTGGTCAAGCTAAATACTAATGGGTTATTTTACAATCAGATTTCCATCACCATCCAATGTTGTATTCAGTGTCAAAGAATCCCAAACTTCAATTTCAAGCCTTGGCAATTATTTGCGGTTCATAAGTCTTATTATTGTTTTAGGTATATCAAAACATCTATAAGGATTAACTGTTTAATGTTTTGTTGAATATATATATATATAAAATCATTAAGCCAATGAAATGATCACATGGATTGTAAATGAAAACCATATTAATTTTCATCATTTTGAATTAAATAATAAAGTAAACAAACTCTATGAGCAATATATTTGTTTCCATCTCACTGTTCTTTCATTTTTCAGTCAGCCAGCTTGGGTTAGCTGGATAGGCAGGATATATGATAAGGGGAGCCTCATTTTTGCCAGATTTGTTGGTGCATGGGCTGAAAAAAGGATATAAAGTATCTGCAAAGCAGTCTGTGAAGGTAAATATCAGTGACTTTGTATCTGCATTATAAAAGGACAATTGACCTTTTTCATAGTCCACATACACGCCGACACACTGTGGTTTTATTTGTACAACTATAGGCATTGATGGTTCTGTACGAAAGACATACTCATGCTTGTCACGTAGACTTAGAAACCAAAATCCATTAGCTGGGTTTGCGGCTATTTTTCCTTTCCTGGTGATGGAGCGACTAGCAATGCCCAAATCCCAGTCCGTCTTCTCACCCACCACAACCTCCCAGTAATGACAGCCAGAGCTGATACCTTGGCGGCCAAGTACACACACCACACGGTCAAACCGTTCAGCTGTGTCTGGTACCACCTGGTAGCGGTCGCTGCAGTGCACCTGTTTACCGTCCTCAGAGATGATCAGACGTGGATGGGCTGAGTCTTGATCTAGGGTCACGTCCACTGAGGAGAGAAACAGAACACATTTGAAAAGCTATAAGGTGTTTGAAGGAATACAAATATAAGTGATGACAAACATGTGATGTATCTAATGATGTGCAGCATATAGAAAGCATCTCATACTTGCATATTCCTCCACCCTCCACACTTCTACAGAGGAATGCAGAAGAAAAATATTATTTTTTAAAAATTGAAGCAGCTTTGTATAACAATTAGTACAATTAATCACTCCAATCATATACAGAACCAGTCAAAAGGTTGGAGTGCTAAACAGCAAAAACTAATTTCAACAGCGATAATGATAAGAACCATTATTAATATTTGAGCATCAAATCATCATATTAGAATGATTTCTGAAGGATCATGTTATACTGAAGATGGGAGTAATGGCTGCTGAAAATTCAGCTTAAATCATATTTATCATATAAATCATATATTTTAAGCTTTTTATTTTAAGATCATACAGTTTGTAATATATAAAACAACATTAGAGTTTTTACTGTATTGTTCATCAAATAAATGAATACAGCCTTTGTGAGCATAAGAGACTTCTTTCAAAAACATGGGGGGAAAAAAATCTCAATTATTCCACACTTTTGAATGGTAGTGTGTGTTGTTATAATATTATCAAGATATATGAAAACAGACACTTTTTCAAAACTCAAGATTTTTTAAAAACCTTTAGAATTTATTCTACTCTTGCATAAGACATAGTGCATTTGCACTTAATTTGTCATTTACAAATAATTTGACATGCAAGCCAATAATATTCATAGTTAATAATGCCTTTAAAGTTTAAATTATAAGATAAGTATTGAATCTGGCTTTGAAAAGTGGACTATAACAGAGAAAATGAAGTTATCTGTAGTGACCTTTATTTGTATAGCACTTTATACAATATTGTTTGGCATTAAAATTCTGTGCAATTTTTATGATTTAGCCCCTAGCACTGAAAACTGTGAGGGGAAGCTGAGATTGGACTGGAAAGGGGAAAAGGAGGAGAAAAAACTTACTTTGTTGATATATTTCCGGTGGGTTTCCTGTGGAAGGGCGCAAACCTGACAGCACAACAATACATACCGTAAACATGACTGAAAAAAACAGTGATGTGTGCATGCAAAGATCAAAATTCTGGTCTTAAAAACTCCTTGATTTTAAACAAATAATCTTAAATCTAAATCTTAAATCTAATCTTAAAAATAAAGGTGCTTCAAAAGGTTCTTCAAGCGATGCCATAGAAGAACCATTTTTGGTTCCACAAAGAACCATTCAGTCAAAGGTTCTTTAAAGAACCATCTCTTTCTTACCTTTTTATAATCTGAAGAACCTTCTTTCGCCACAAAGAACCTTTTGTGAAACAGAAAGGTTCTTCAGATGTTAAAGGTTCTTTATGGAACCATTTAGACAAAAAGGTTCTTCTATGGCATCGTGAAGCACCTTTATTTTTAAGAGTGTAGATGGTGAGGTGAAGCATCTGAAGTGCTCCTGAGTAAAGATGTCATCATTCTGTTCACATTAACAATATTCAAACCCTATTCATTCAAAAGAATATACGAAAAAGAAAATTCTGTTTTTATTTACTTTCCAGTCAACAGGAAAAAGTCACATGGGTTTGGAACTGCAATGAGAGTGTATGTACTGTAAATTATGTGTTAAAGAGCAGTTCATGAAGGAACTTTCTCTTACAGATCGTTGACAGTCTCCTCAAGGCTTCCTGAACCTCCTCCACCATCTGAGTGACATTTCTCAGCACTGCTCCAGCAGTGGGGTCAGGGGTCAAGGCCACTTCTTCCCAGCTCTTTGTCACAGGTAAACTACAGTAGGCTGGATATGTCTGAAAAGAAACATCAGTAATATAAATTTTGGTTACATATTGGGGTATAAAATACAAAACAAACAATTTAAGTCTGGTTTTAATTGAGACCTTGAAGAAGGAAACATGATCTTGGGACTGCGTCAGCTGACTGAGGGAGCTGCATCTATTTCTGAGTTCAGATATCTCCATCTGCAGCTCACGTATGAAGGCCTGAGAGCGAAGTTCTGCAGCCCTCTGTCCCATCTCCACCACCTCCAGAAGTTCAGCCTGGGACTTCTCAACAGCTTTCATTAACTCAGCAAACATACTCACAGTACCTGCTTTCTCTTGCTCTGCATTCACCTTAGAACAAGCAAATGAGACAAAGAAAATATAACAGACAAATGAAGAAACCCTCATGTCTTTTCAAACCCATATGACATACTTCTATGAAACAAGAATATTCACAAACATCTTTTCCATGCAGCAACAGTTCTCTGGATCTTGACAGTTAGTCTCTAATGATGAAAAACACCATAAAAGCAGCCAATATGGCTTTTGGTCTTCGTGTAAAGAGCAGAACTGAATTTAAGTCATTACTCGCTGAAAATATTTGTGAATTTTGGCCTTCAGAAGACTAAATGTGCCATCACTTGCTCAGAGAATTTTCGCAGGCAAAATGCAGTCATTTCAATGGGAATCCACATGCTTTGGACATAATTCACGCATGAGGACATAAGATTTCCCTAAGCAGATTTTGCAACAAGTTTGGGATTCGCCACATTGACCATCAGACAGCTGTTTTGTTTGATAGTGACTTCTGAGTGAGTTGTGCTTTTTCAGACATCACTACTTCTAAGGGATAGTGGGATAGTTCACACACAAAAAATAATAATTCTGTCATCATTTACTCACCCTCATGTTGTTCTAAACCTGTTGTTCTTCTGTTGAACACAAAAGAGGATATTTTGAGGAATGTTGGTAACCAAACAGGTGACAATAACCATTGACTTCCATAGTCAATGGCTACTGTCAACTGTTTGGTTACCAACATTCTTCAAAATATCTTCTTTTGTGTTCAACAGAGTAAATAATGGGTAAATGACAACAGAATTATTTGGGCGAACTATTCCTTAATGTGACAGAACCTTTAGAATATGCAAGACTACTTTTATGGTGTGTGTGTTTTCCCATTTGTAGAGCTTAACAGATGTAGTCACTATGGGCAACCACTGTATAAATATAGCCATATGAAGATTCTTCAGAAATTCTCCTTTTTGTGTTCCACAAGACAAAAATAACAGCATATGGGTTTGGAACAACATGAAAATGAGTAAATAATGACAAAAGTTTTATTTTGGGTGAACTATAAACCCAATCTCACAGGAAAACATGGTGATTTTGTATGCATTCATATGATGTGAATCACATGAAACATACAATTTTTTAAAACTAAGCATTAAGATCCAGCCCTAAACATAATCATCACTGGGGTTTAAGCAGATCATATGAAAACATACAAATGAGATTCATACAAATTTTACGAATTCATACAAATTAGCCACCAATTCACCAAAACGTAAAATAGTTACGAATAGCCATGTGAGTGTGTTGGAACTATTCCTTTAAAATGTTAGTATGGCATAGATGCACATACTTGAATTTCTGCAAGTGATGTCTGGATCTCCTCTATCTTCCTCTCTCTGACTGTGACCAATCCTTGTAGCTCCACCTCCAAGATACGCAGCTGAGACTGAGCAGAGATTCAAATTGTTAACACGGACCCATACACAAATAAACACTTTCATTCAGCCCTACCTTGATATTACGTCTCATTCACGTACATTCTCACACTAACCTTCTTTATATTCATCTCTCTCTTGGCCTCTATCACAGAATGCCCGTAATGTTCCCTCTCTGCACATGTTACGCAAATACATGTCTGGTCAGTCTTGCAGAACAGCTCCAAACTATGCCCATGTCTGGGACACTGTGGCCCATTGGAACCCGCTCCACTCACACTAAAGTTTCGTTTAGGTGCCTTGGCAGGAGGGAGAGAAGCAGCATCATGGGACGCCAAAGGCTCAATGGATGATGTTCTTTGGAAGCGGCTCTTCATCTCTGGCAATAGGCCTCTGGGCAGCTCTACTGTCCTGTGCTGCACTCCGGGCTTCGGTGCAGAGAAAGGGAGGGATGGTGAATCTGCAGGTGCACTCCTAGGTGCACTCAACGTGATCTCCGCCATCCGTTTAAACTGCTCTGTGATCTCCTTAAGTGTGTGATTGATGTGGAGCTCAGGACGCTTGCGGAAGCTTTCCTTGCACAAAGGACAGAAGCAGCTTTTTCCCTGGCCCTCCCAGTAGGACGTGATGCATGATGAGCAGAAGCTGTGGCCGCAGGGTATGGAGACAGGATTGGTGAAGACATCTAAGCAAATAGAACAGGTAAACTGCTCCTCTGACAGGAATTCACCAGGTAATGACATTGTTTACCTGAAAGCATACAGACTAATTGAAAAACACAAAATACACAGGTGCACTCAAACATGTCATTCATTGTTGCATAAATAACCACTATATAGATGTTTTTTTTAAGTGTTTGATTTATAATGATTATAAATTTGGATTAAATAAATTTTACATTTATTTAAAAATTGATTTATTTAGATTGGATTGTTTCAAAGATTATAAATTGTTTACATTTTGGATTGTTTCAAAGATTATACATTTCAAAGCTTGAAATTTGGAATAATTAAGATTTTTTTTTATGCTCACCAAGGTTGTTGTTTTAAAAAAAATAAAAAATACAGTAAAAACGTTAAAATTGTGCTATTTTTTTTAATAGAATTTATTCCTGTAATGGCAAAGCTGAATTTTCAGCAGCTGTTACTCCAGTCTTCAGTGTCACATCCTTCAGAAATCATTCTAATATGCTGATTTGATGCTCATTTTTATTAGTTATTATTGGAGTTCAGTTATTAATAATCACTCTTAATGTTATCTATGTTAAAAACAGTTTTTCCTGCACAATAAAAAGGTGGCACTTTTTTACAGGATTCTTTGATGAATAAAAAGTTCAAATGAACAGCATTTATTTAAAATAGCAATCTTTTGTAATACGATTAATGTCTTTACTGTCACTTTTGATCAATTTAATGTGTCCTTGCTGTTTTTTTTAATCATAGTTACTCCAAACTTTTGAATGGTAAGTGTATCATGGTTTCTAGTTTCCACAAAAATATTAAGCAGTAAAAGTTTTCAACACTGATAATAATAATAATTAAAACATTTTTTTTGAGCACTAAATCTTAGAATGATTTCTGAAGGATTTGAAAGTTCACACTGAAGACTGGAGTAATGGCTGCTGAAAATTCAGCTTTGCCATCGCAGGAATAAATTACATTTTAAAATATATTTTAAAATAAACAGCCTTGGAGCACATAAGAGTCGTCATTCAAAAATCATTCCATATACTATATATAATCATTTCAGAAACTGGGGTTAAAAAGGGGACAGTTTTCAGTCATTCTAAACTACTGGTAACTGAAATGTTGGAATGAAGTCAGACCAGCTACACAGATACAACAAAGCTGATCTAGGAGCAGCCGGCTCACCCTTATATAATGTAAAAACCAATCTAACAAAACAGGCTGTCAGAAAACCCAAAAGCCAGAAGACATATTCTCAGTACATCAAATTAGTGATTCTCTCTCAAATGTAAATTAGCAGTAAAGTACAATCACATGCTTCATGAAACATCTTGTACTGTATAATTACACTGTAGGGCTGCTTCTGACAAATGTCTCTTATTAGGAACATGTAAACAAAAATAATAACAGTAATAATACAAATATGTTGTTTACAAAGTATTATGAATCACATGATATCAGTCAATTACTTGTCATCATAGAAAGGACAGGAAACTATAAAGTAGAGCCCAACCTTATAAACACCTTCACATAAACACACATACAGTATATGAGTATATATATATACAATCTAAAAGACAAATTCAACTTACTAACCTCTTCCTCTGTCCTTTTCTCTTCTCCAAAATGTTGATTTTTTTCGCCTGGGTTCTGTTCCACTCAGTATGTGGCATATAGGACACGTTCACTATGAAGCGGAGACCTCCAGGAAACAGGTGTGTCCGCATACCAACAGGCAAACACACAGTTAAGTTATTCAACGCACACACCTGGCTGCCAATCCAACCAGTCAGACAAGTGCAGATTTGTATTTTTAGAGATTTTAAGACTCTATTTTTCATTTACATTTTAAAATGTTTTAATTTCGACTGACACATGCTGTCTCATAAGAACAGGACAGCATGAGAAAAGGCAAACTGTGTGGCAAACATGTAAGAAAAGAAATATGAAAATAGAAAAGAATGTTTGTTTGTTGTTGAAAGACAAACAGAAATAACACTAAGACAAGGAATTTGAATAGTTACATTGATATCTTGGACATATTTTTACAACAAAGACAGAAAAAGTAATTCTGTATGTAAAATCAAAAGTATTTGCAGGAGATCTGCTCTGAGGCAATAGTGTTAATTACAGGCCCTGATGACTTCTGGGAAGTCAGGGAAGTGTTGATTTTCATCATTAATATAAAGGGACATTGTACATTGAAACACAGTATGTCAGTGCAAATGGATAATTCAGTGAGAAACTGAACTTTTAAATTTAAGGCCCCACTAATTTTTGCAATCTCCTGTCTAATTCTGAGACATAATAATGTGGATTGGTGATAGTGTTATTGTTCTGTTTAGTTAAATGATCTTTTGATCTCTTTAGTGTGACTTTCATTAGTGCTGATGTCGTGACATAATAATTGAGAGCTTTTATGGGTCTGTCACCACTTTAGGCCTACTTTTACACTTTCAGCCCTGACACAAATCAGCACTTCTTAAGTAGAGGTGACAAGCACATTAGGAACATAATGTGAAATATATCATTTTAAGATTTCATTGTGAAAAAGAAAGAAACAGAATTAAAACAGATGGACTCTTTTCACAGACTGTGATGACGCATTTCCACTGTTAACACACACATGTAAAAAACTTTTGTGTTTTCTTATCTTGGCATTAAATTACATAAAACTAGTTAATGCTGCTGTGTGAGTGTTTCTAATACAAACGCTGAGGGAGTGATGGCAAATTTGACATTTTTCTTTCTTGTGACCAATGTAATCAACCTCTCAGTATTT